>NC_133206.1:20225622-20410622 GCF_958299795.1 Porites lutea
TATAAGCATATTTTTATCCCCTAAAATTTTTTCATACTTTCGGATTTCCTAGCTGAAAGTCTAGTGATCCGAAAATTATAGGGATCAAAACTTACCTTTTCGAAAATTTCAGTCAGAAAATTCTAGCCTTTTTAGGGTAAAATTCCGTTAAAAATGGGCAATTATACCATTTTTTAAATGTTTGAAAATCCTAGGAGAGGCAGGCAAGCAAGAAATTTTACAATAAATGTTCTGAAAATTCTACATCTTAAATCGTCTTCCGAACAGGTATTTTCCGAAAATTGACGTTGGGTGCCACTGACGTTACGCTTTGCAAACACAAACGGCTTGTGCTTTGACGACACCGTTCGTCTATCCATGTAAGCCAATGTGAAATGTCACACCAGGGTCCTCATTGCACTTTGGCGGGAAATCATGTGCAGCCCGCGTTTTGGGCGGGAAATCGCATGTCCATGCTATGTCCAACAAGGGTTTTTTTTGTTGTTGTCGAAAAAGCTGTTGATGAAACTGGATGAAAGTCTTTCAGGATACAAGTCTCATATTATCATTTGCTGGCTTTAAAGAGAAAATTCAATAAGGTAAGCTCTCTGCAATGTTTAATATATTAGTTTGTTAGAAGCTTCTTGTTCGTTGTTGTGAACAAAACGCTCTGCGATTGAACAAAGCCGAACAAAGTCTTTGGGGTGGGGGGGGGGGGGGGGGGAACTAATGAAAGATTCGGTTCAATCTCATGTCTATAAAATCCCTGTTTTTTTTGTTATAATAGGGCTAGCACTCTCTACTCTCAGCTCGGCTTACTATAAAAATGATCAAATTAACAATTATAACATAGCTAGAAAATTTGCCTAATCAAATTCAATAGCGCGAGCGTGCTTCATATTCCTATTGAGCACGCTGATGACGTCAATAAACTATTCATAATTCCGCGAGTTGTTGTGAGCGTAGCAATCCTGAGTCTCCTGAGTGCGTCCATAACTCAGCAATAGACAATGAAGCGTTTACCATGTGTTTTATAAGGAAATTTAAGAGGAAACGTTTGAATTTGTTGACCAATAGTAAGGAGAAGAGGTGAGTGTTGTTGTTGTTGTTGTTGTCATCTCCGCGAGCTGTGCGGACTATGGGGTGAGATCATTCTTTGCAAAGTTGTTTTCTCTCAATAACAATTTTTTTGGTAAATTAATAGTTTTCCGGCGCCTAAATATGGATTTTACAATCATTTAAGAGTCACTTTCTCTCAGTTTCAGGATAAAAACCCAAGATTAACTGTGAGGAAAAAATATATAGTTGGGAAAAAGACCAAGTACGTTTACAGGGCTATAAAATTTTAAGTTAACTGCTGCATTGATTGCTTTGATAATGTTATAAAACAATTAGTTCATGCTGCAGCTGTGCGTATGTCGAGATATTGAGCACTTGGAAAGTTTGGAGAGCACTCAAGAGGCTAGAGTTGCACGAGGCGTTACGCCTCTTTCGTGCTCTCCAAACTTCCCGCGTGCTCAATAGACTGATTTAGCACCAGGACGTAACGACATGAAGACGCGGCTGTTTGGCCGTTATCAAGGACGGGAGTACTGGACCCGACGTCACCTGATACTCTGGATTTAGCGCCAAGTACAAATCTCGACATACGCATGCTGACGTATGAACTAATAATTGTTGAATAGATTGTACACCCTGATGCTTGTTGTTGCGTGTTGTTGGGAGTTGTTGCGCAAAGTTTAAAACCAGCTCAAACTTTTAGCTACGTGCAAACGGACGCAATGTTGGGAGTCGTCGCATGGCCAACAACATTGCGTCCGTTTGCGCTGGGCTTTAGTCTTATGCGGACCGCGGAGGGGGAGGGGCTGGTAGGGCCGCGGCCCCACCACTTTCTTGCGCTAAAAAGAAAAATAATTAAAATTAAAAAAAAGACTTGAAACAAGTTTTTTCCGTCTATATTCCGCTATATTATCTGTATTTTCTTTAATTTCAAACGCCAGGCATTTTGTGGGGCTCCTGTGCTTTTCGCGGTAATTGTGCCCTGGGGCCGACTTGCCCCTTGATCAAACGCCATGCCTTGGCAATTGCCTTGGCCACCCCTTCGCTTCGTTCGGCAGCGTGTTTTGTAAATCCAGCTCCGGCAGAGTTTTTTATCAGTTTTATCAGACGAAATGAAGATTATTACTAGCTTTTTCAAGCCAAACAAAGGTGAGTAGTTGTTTTGAGTTGATAAAAGTTTTATGTTTTGTCTTTCTCCTTTCGAATCAATGAAATATTCGATGGCACGAAGAATTACATTACTTGAACAGTGAACGGCCATAGGCCTATTGCATTTAAAGTCCGTACCCCCCGGTTGAGGACTTACCTTTTCATCTTACCCCTTAAGATTGGCTAAAATTGCATTCACCCCTGAAGACTTCCAAAAAATATGGGTTTACCCCTGAAGAATTGGGTCATACCCCTGAAGAATTTTGTGAAAATTAAGGCTTCACCCCCAAAGAATTCCATATTTGTTTACTCTATATCTACCCCTAAAGAAATCCTCAATTTTTATAACTTACCCTTGGAGAATTCCATGGTTCCTCAACCGGGGGGGGGGGGGGGGGGTGCGGATGTTAAATGCAATAGCCCATAGTTAGAAATTTTTCGATTTTCAATATGAAAAAATTATTTTCAATTGTCAGCCCTCCCACTTTTCACCTTGCTCCGCGGTCCCTGGTGAATGAGGCGTTGATTCAGGTTTCTAAGTGTAATCAGGCTCCCGGTACAATAAACTTTCATTGAAAGCCTTCAAAGTTCCTTTCGGATGCATTTGACACAAGTCCGTGCGAAAAGGCATGAGTAACCAATGGTTCCCTAAATTTCTAAGATTTAAAAGTTAGCGTGATGAATAATCGTGCCATAACGTGGGCTAGGAGGATTAAAACTGTTTACCCGATAAAGGGTACGCTGAGGAGTTCAGCATGTTTTTTGGACTTTGTATTTTAATAGTACATTCACTTGACTACAAAAAAGGTCGTTTTAGTTTCTCTTTATTGTTTGTTTGTTGAATAGCAAATATAACCATTATATGATTAAAAGATCAAGTGATAACGGGACAAAGGATGATAACGATTGCTAAGTAAACTGACCGTAAATGGGGCACTAAGGTTATAGGTTAATCCAATACCAGTATACTGGCTGTATCATTTAGTTTACTGTTTTAATAAATTAACTAGATTTAATAATTTTACACTCCTAACGCTGAAAATGATCAGATAACCTTAAGTCCTCGGCTCGTGCTCTTGTTACCAATCTCGCTAATCGGTATATTTGTCTGATTTCTGTGATTTGTTCAAGTACCAATTGAGTATTGATGGGATCAAGAAAGGTTCCCTGTCTGACTTAACTACGGGACACGAAACACGTTCTTTATCTATTGCATGCTATTTTCTTCTTCAAGTAGAATGTATATAATGTCCGGGAAAAATAATCTCAGGTCTTGAGAAATCTCTGCACGTAATACTCTCGATCTCTTATTGGAACCACTTACATTCTTCCGAAAAACAATGGCGATAGAATCATTATAATCCGGTCACGCCAATTATCTACGGCATTATGCAATAGACCAATCAGCGGTCGTATTTGCCCTCATTACTGATTTCTCCGCGTCACTGTGATTTCCTACTTGCACTTTATATGCATACGAGGGAAAGAATTCTGTAGTTTTAGAGGCTCTTCGTTCTTTAACGGCTGCGACCAAAGCGTTGTGGAAAATATGTCAGAGGAAACTTCAAGTGGTAAGTTTGGAGTATTATTGTGGATTTCAGCGTGATTTTTCAGCTGAAAATAGGTCAGCGTGGAAGATAGGACATAAAAATCTTGCAGCTGGTTGCACGCTTATCTTTTGACGATGGTCAGGATGATGGCTTAAAGTATAGATAAGTTATTTAATGGCATGAAATGACATTCTTATTTGACCTGCGTGTTTGATAAATGTGAGTCTCAAATGGAGCGGCCGGCGAAATGCGTTTACGTGCATTCCTTTACTGACTTGGCTAAATAGTTTATAAATGTCCTTGAAATTAATACTGTACCAATAAACCGTCCTTTTGAATATTTAGTATAAATGATGACCAGAAAAAAGTGCTTTCACACCGTCGATTAAGTGTGTTTAAAACTGAAACTAGTAGCTAACGCTTACGTTTTTTTCCATCATATGAACAGAGACCGGACGTTACAGGAGAAGACATCGTGATCGCCAAGCTGATCAAGAAACCTCCGAGGAAATGGTATATGAATATTTCAGTTAAACATGCATACTTAGCATTCCCTTATCGTTGTACTTATCCTCCCTGTGATAAAATTGGTTCAAACGTAGCTTCGAAACATATTTATTTAGCCGGCCATCTTTCCACATGAAAAACGCGGCAGTTGTTTGGTGTTGACAGAAAAGGAGAATTTTTAATTCGGAGTTATATTCCCGAGGTGTGTCAAAAGGACACGATAATCAGGAATCGGTTAGTTGATTTGTTCCAAGGTTATTTGATATTTTTGCATAATTCGCCAGACAATAAATATTGCTGATCAGTTTTAAATGGTAAATACTTGCAGTTTGTTTCAAATTCAGTGCCCACTATTAATAATCTATATTTTTCTTTTCTTGTTTCGCTCGCTCTTGATCTATCTAGATCTTGAGCGGCTTCTCGAAGTAAGTAGATACTTGTTAAGCTGATGAGGTCACCTGTCATTGTAAACAGACACTGGTTACCGAATCATAAACCAGAATATTATTTATTTTGATTGTCTTTATGGTAGCAAGGCAAGTGCGTAGGATTAGTGGTTATTAATTTACTTGGTATAATCTGTATATCCAAACCCAAGCATTTTGCATTTTGCTTGGCAGGCCTAACCCCTCCAACCCACCTCCCCTCCCCTGTGTCAAAATAACTGGCTTAAAAAAAGTTAAAATAAGTAGCTCAATTTTACATAATCTAATTCTTTTTGTTTTGCTCTAAGCAATAAAATTGTAGCACATAAAACCTCTCTAAGATAAGGTTAACTTCATGAAAAAATACCTCGGAAAATAATCAAATAAATTATTAATGATGGCACAAGGGTGCCTGGAAAAAGCAGTCAGTGGTTTTGCCAAGGGGGAGGGTTGTGGACAGATTTTGTATAATGGACCTCAAAAATGGGTAATCTTGTACCCAGTTCTCTTGTTGACGAAGCCGAAGGCGGGATCTGGTCAAATCCAATTTGTACACGTGATTGCCAGTCAGGAATGTGACAGGCGATAAAATAGCGCGTGCCCGAAATAAATCCTCAATTTTAGATGTGTTAAACAACAAAATTATTTGATAGAGCAGTGAAGTTTTCTCTAACAAAAAGTGGTTATACACATATCTTAAGTATATGAACAAACTAATTTGTTGTTGTTTTTCTATGTAATATCAAATTCAAAGTGACAGGTAGTTAGTTTAAATTCAATTATCATAGCACACGCTAAAAGCTCAAAGCAGCACACATCAACTTAGGTCTTAATTTTTATACTGAGAGGGACTTTAAAAAGTCTTTAAAGATGAGATAAAAACGGTTTTACAAGTTATAACTTATTATAACTTATTGAGACAGAAAACTACTTCTTCAGTGAATATTTATTTGAAGAGAACTATGTAAGACTTTGCAAAGAATGAATTGCACACGCCATAGCAGAAAGGAGACAACGCTCATGTCATTTGTCCACAATCTAGCCAATCAAAATAATTGAATTTTTTCTCTTGACCAGATTTCGCCTTCGGCTTCGTAAACAAGAGATCTGGGTACAAGATTACAATAAATGCACAGGTTCTCCAGGCCAATCAAAAACAAGACTTGGTCCCCTGTTTCTGTCACCCCCAGCCCTACCCATGTAAAGAAGGCCACTAGTCTTGAGGAAGCTGTTCAGCTGTTAAGTGACCAGTACCTCATGTAGGGTGTTATCTGGCTAGCATTGTGGAGAATATGCTTGGTACATTATATAAACCAAGTTTTGTCATTTGCTCATACAGCTGTATGTACATTATCATTCCCAGACCCCCAAATTGTACAGAATATACTGTATGTAGATACAGATTAATCATGTCTGCTAAAAGCTCCTTTATCAAAAAAGCTAATTCTCCTCACCACAAAAAGAGTTTTGTTGTCTCCAAAGGCCTGGTGTGAGTTGAATGCTTGATAATGATGACAATAATAATTAGGGCTGTCAATAAGGGCCCGTAGCCGGCCAAAACCGCCGGCTAGTTAGCCATCCTTTGCCGGTTACTTTCATCTCCTTCCACCATAACTGCTAACAAAAAATAAGCACCATCGAATAAAACAAATTGTAAAGTATCCGTTTTCCAGTTTTGAATGACACAGAGTGCATATTTATAAAACGGGTTCAGATCTGTGAAACGTTCGAACCGTGCGATGTCGTGGAACGCCTGGGACATTTTGACGCCATTGTTTCTAGTCTTGCATGTATTCTGACAAAACAACAAAGCGGCTGCAGTGGAAAATACCACTTGAAAACCCCTGGAAACACCATTTTCGAGACTCTCAATTTCAAAATATCCCTAGATGCCTCGGCCCTCAAAAACTTGTGCCTTTGGTGCGAGTTCCAAAGCCGCCTACTATTCATTATCAGCCTGCTACTTAAAACCTTTGTGACAGCCCTGAATAATGCAGTTCAGTTTTTTTAACGTGCGAGCCCTCTTCTGCTGCTGGATAAATTAAATATTAAATATTCAAAAAGCTTTTCTGTCATGCTTCACTTGACCTACATTGTAATCATTTTTTCTGTTTTATTTCTTTGGTAAAAAAAGATCTAATTTCGTTGCGCTCATATCTTGAAGTTGATTTCTGGTTTATTCAAAACTGCAACAACATTCCAGACAAACAACATACCCATCATTAATAGGTAAAAAAGTAACAGGTGTGACAAGTGGGAAATTATGTGTGTGTTACATTGTATAGAGGTTTAACTTTTGTATCAAATGCTCAAGTTCTAGATTCTTCTTGAAATTTATTTATCTAAGAGGAAATTTTAAGTACACTGTAATAAGAATTACATTAAACCTTTGTGCTGGTAAATAGCTTAGATATCCATCCTGCATGTTGTAGAAATGCTTAAAACAACACCCCATCAGGAAGCTTGTTTCTTAATATATCATTGAGAAATAAATACGGTGGAACCTCAATGAACCTCTATACAGTTGTATTACGAAGTCCTCAGTATAATGAATGGTTTTATTTACCCCAGTTATAGTAAAAGATATTATTTGTGGAAAAGAACTTTGATATAATGACACCTTGTTATTGCAAACAAATCTTGCCAGTCCCTTGGCCCTTCATTAAATCAAGCTTCCACTGTAGATGCACCTATCTCAGTTCAGACATCATTTGCTTCTTTTACATGTATACTCTTAACTGTTTTTTGTCCTCGTCATTAATTCTATGTTATACATCCTCTGAAAGCAAAGGATAAGAAATTGACTGATAAAGTTTGTTGCAGATGATGTTTATGGTGTAAATTATACACATTATACTGTGACTGTATATGAGTACTGCAATGAGAAAACTAGCTTTTGATCAAATCTGTGTAACAGTTATCACTGTGTACAATCAATTTAGGAATAATATTATTATTGACAAATTAAACACTTTAACCTTACTATAGCTTCTAAGATCCATCCATTTTCTTGAGATAAGTTTGTAGAAAGTTACACTGTGTAACAGTACAGATTGTAATAACTTGTGCAAAAACAGGCTTGTCACAGTTTAATGTAGAAATAATTTTATCTGCAACCAAAATCAATTAGGTGCTCCCTGCTTGTATCAATATATCTCCAGGACCAATATTCTAAGTCTGTATATAGCTATCTCCCTGTTTCAGGCATTAAGGTATAATATCAGTAAGAAATTGTTAGGTATTATAAACAGGCTGATAAAAAGAAATTACCTACTGTTAAACAGAGATACTTCTTTATCACTAAGAAATCTTCTTTGAAGTTGGATCTTGGAAATGTTTTGTGACAGAATGTTCCACTGACATATCTTGCTGTCCTCAAATCTCTTCTGTGCTGTTGTGTGACCCTGAACTTGTCAATGAATCAGTGGCTTATCCTTTTATGTAAATGAATGTGCTAATTCTGTTCCTAAATTTAAAAGCTTACACTTCACTGAAAGAGCTGGAAATTTTTAAGAGGTGAGCTTATGGGTAGTCTTCTTACTTAAAATATTTTTCACTTTCTTTAGAAAAAACATAAAGGTACTTTTTAGAAAAACCTAGTTGTTATGCAGAATGTCAATTAGGAAGACTGCATGTTTTTATTGGACCACTGAAACAAAGAGTTATTGATTCCACAAGCACCTATGGTGTTTTTGTTGTGAGAGAACTGGGGCTTGATTGAAACTGGAGATAACCAAAGAAAACTAATGAATTAAGAACACAGATTGTAAGCATTCCATAGGCTTGCAAATCAATACACTAGCGCATAGCAGTCTGCTTGGCTGTTGATGTGAAGTCTGTCTTGTAGCTCCCTGCACATCACTCTGCTATTTTCCCTGTCTACCAACTTAAGTGACAGTGAATCAGACATACTACACCTAGATAACTGAAAATGGAGGTAAACATTTATTTTTTTGAGATTTTTTTATTTTAATGTATTCTGTGAGGCTTTAATTCAGCTGTAATGGAGGGTAAGGCTGGGTCACTCCCTTTAAATGTTCTGTTCTCTAACTCTGTGCTAAAGTTGCACCAGGACTCATTTGCCAAGAATATCTAGAAGCTCTTAGTTCTCCTTATTTGTGCATGTCATTTTATACCATTAAAATGCTCTGAGCTTTTTAGAGCCATCTTACTTCTCAGCTAGCCACAGTTACTTTATGTAAATTTCTTTGTTTACACACTAATCTGTGGCTCAGAAGTTGTTTTTTATTGTAGACAGCACTGTTTTGTGCCAAGTTATATTTCTTGTGATGTTGTGGCTGTATTTATCAAGGTCTTGCACTGAACATATGCTAGCCTTTTAATTACTATAATTTTCATTGACCACAAGATTGAAACTGTCTTTTGTTTGTTGTTGTGTTACAATTGGGTGCTTCTTGAATCATTAGCATAAATCTACTCAAACCTAAATCATGCAATATGCAATAGCAGTGAATCTTAAAAGTTTGTGTTCTTTCTAGTGGTGTTATGGTATTTATTAGCTTGATCAACACTGTACTGTTTTGATTTTCCCACTTGAGATGTGTAGACTTTACAACAGCTGATCCATAAGAGCTTAGAATAGCTGCTGGATGTAAAGCCTTCAAGTAAATTAGCATTTTGTTCACAGCAGTTCTCCTGTTGGGGCTCAATTTCCACTGGGTTTAACCATTGACTGATGCCTTTTACTTGCTGTTTCTTTTGTCAGAGACTCACACTAATAGTTTGAGGGTTTGATGCATGTGGCTGCTATCTGTCAAACTCTAATCACTTGTTATTGGCATCTTGTAATGGCAACCGCTTTGCTACATCTGTATTTGAACTTAACAGAAATGTCTGTCTCTATGTTCAAGACTTAAATCATTTTGGGTTGCACTGAAACCTTAATTTCCAGTGCTCTTTGTCTCCAACAAAGTTATCACTGTGAGCTTTTTTAAAAAACAAAAATGAATCTCTTCTCTATATTTGGTCATAGTATTTGGTTCATGGGCCTTAACATATTCATGCTTGAAATAAAGAAATGAAAGGTCATCAGATGTGACCCCACCCAGATCTACATTACATTTTTCAAATATTTACTAAATGTGCTAAATAGTAAAATAATGCTGCCAAGCTTCAAAAAGTTAAATGGATTTTGTACAACCTCACAAAATTTTATCAATTATAGCATCAACCTACACAGAAGATTTAATGCATCAATGTGCAATCATTCTGAGAAGTAAAATTGATGCAATGTAGTGAAGTGAACCACATTAATGTTGTGTGACATTTCACTGTTGTTCTCTATTTTCATAAGCTGTTTTGAATTTTTGAAAGAGATTTGCACTTATTAAAACTGTTGACAAGGAACTTCTGTCTGTTTTTATGTTGTGTTGAGTATTGAACATCATAGGGATAATTCTTAAATTGTTGGAATAATTATTTTTGCTGAAGTGTGCACCAAGTGTTTCAGAAACATAACACAGATACCTCAGCTGACCATTGTGTTATTTGCCATTTTTGAATATTATTTAACATTTTTTTGACACTGGTTTAAGATCTGACATGTATATATTAGAGTTGAATATTATGTGGTACATGTATTAATTTAAGAAGAAAAACACATAAATTTAATGTTAATTTGTAACAATACATGTTCATGCGTAGCTGATAATCAGTTTTCTCTACCTTAAATTTTTCCTTGTTTTAACCTGTCAACATTTATTTATTTGTTATATCCATTAATTTTTTTTTTGTTCTGCATGCAACCACTGCAGTCAAAATTGATTTCTTTTGCTTGCCACTTTGGCACTAATTCATATAATAAAAGTATTGTCAAATACCAAAATATTTTTTTAAAAAGGTTTAAACCCCTGCATGTTTTCCCCAGAAAAAAAAAAACAAAGAAAATGCATTGGCAGAGAAAATTAAAAACAAATAATTATTTCTTATTCAAGTCACATTACAGCTGTGCAGGTTGTAACAGGTTTCATAATTTATTATTTTTGAAGCAGCATTTTTATATTCTTTTTAGAGGAGATGATGAGTGAAAGCTCATGCGTGAAAGACATGCAGCTCTGCTTATAACTGCAATTGACTTTTTGCTTACATTCATGAACACCATTTCTATAAGCACCTAGTTGCAGTTGTGGACAATTTTCTGCTTCCTGTGAGGTATCTACTGAAGGGAGCTTCGAATGTACATTAAAAGCTACATGTACGGTAGCTCTTTTTAATTATTCATATAGAAACTTCCTCAAAAACAGATAATTTATTATTATTTATTCTTAAAATATACATGTTATCAAAGCATACTGTAGTTTGACTTCAATTTTTATCTTATAAAGGACTCTGGTCTGTCTAACATTTAAGCATAATATACATTGTAGCTAGTGCTGTGATTTTAGTACTGAGTAGAGATAGGATCATATAATAAACAACTGCAAATTGTCTTTGATACAGGTGTAATTTAAAGTTCTGTCCTTAAGGGGTGCACAAACTTCAATGATCCTAGTTTTTTTTTTACTTGGGGTTTGCCTAAAATAAATAAGAAAACTGATACCATAAACAGAAAATAATATGGTTTTGGCAATGTGCAAAAAGGATTGCGGACCTGGTGGCAGAAAGTTGATGTGCTTATAGAGGAGATAAAATTAGCAGCTATTAAACTACTGTAGATGATAATATCTGAATGCCACAACTCACAACCTGTACTGTGTTAAAGTTCCATGTTATTAAGCTATCCAGAGTTCAAGTTCATTTCCTTTCATTACCAATTTTAATTTGTTTGTAAATGCAAAAACATTAACCGACTACAGCACGTATTTCAAGGACATAATCCAATACTACTATTCAGTCTTGTGTCCGCTTAATAGAGGTTTTTTAACAAAAGAAAGTTGCCAAATACAATTTACTTTAGTGTCCATGTCCACTTAATAGAGGTGTCCACTGAATAAGGGTTCGTTATAAAGGAAAATATAAAACGTTTATTTCAGGACCCAGCTCAGTGTCCGCTTCATAAAGGGTGTCTGCTTAATTGGGGATTTGCTTAATAGAGGTTTCACTGTACTTGGTGGCACTCTACAGTCTAATTGCATGTTTTCAAAGCACATTAAGGCAAAGCTTTGTGAAGCCAGCAAATGTTAGGGGACTCAAGAGAGAAGGCCACAGCCAGGATGAAATCGATCTACTTCAATTTATTGTTCTGGCTAAAATTGCCTATGGCCTTCCAGTATACAGTGCAAGTGAAGCTTATTTAAATGTAATCCAGTGTTGACAATATACATCCAAACTACTAGATATTCGACAATTGTTGGAAGAGAGTGATCGGAAACTCTTCTAGAAAATAGCTGCCATCCTCTACACTCTATGCTATCATGAGTAAAGGAATCATCAACAAGGCTAAGATGTAATAGTAGCCTGTTACCTAAAGTGAACATTGGACACTTAAAAAAGAGTTTTATAAATAGACTAATTTTTAAGTATATTAGATAAGCAATCTACTGTAACTTACCTTTATTATGTTACTTTTGAAATTGTAAGCACTTGTTAGTTAGTATTTCAATAACTCAGTCTCCACCATTGTAACTATTGATATGTATTTTTCTCAAATGAATAAAGACACTATTATTACTTTTATTATTATTATTATTAATGACAGACTGAGGTGCACATCAGCCTCACTTTCTACAATCCTCTTAAAAAATCCTTGAAATCTACCCATACACTTCCCTTTCCCGTTGCTATGTTGAGATTTTACAGTACATGGCTACAACAACATTGCAAATGGGTGGGGAAAAAACAAATAGGAAAAGAAAATTTCCAAGCTGTTTCAAGGTTTTTATCTGAGATTCTAGAAATTATTGGACATTATTTTGGTTTATTAGGTTTGCCATTATCGTTAATATTTAGTATGGAAGTGGATGTCTTTAATTTTTTTTTTTACCCAAATTTGTGTACTAGTTAAAAAATATTAATAAACACATCTTAAAAATTTAAATTGTCACAGGACGAAGCTGCAAAGAGAAGGGAGCAACGTAGACGAGAGCGTGAAGCACGACGTGCAGAAAGAGATGCTGAGGATGCTGCAGATGAGGAGAAGAGGAAGAAAGAAAGAGAAGAACGGCGCAGAAGAAGAGACAACACAGGTAAAAGTTTATAATAATTACACTACATGCTGTTAGCCTGCTCCGCAGATGAAACCAAACTCTGGTTAAGTCTGTCGGTGATCCTCGTTCTGGGCCCCCACCTGTGTACCAGGATTCAAGTATATGCCATAATTGGCCTGTTGAAAACCATTGCCATTGTCGATTTGCCAATCAAGGTGAAAGGAAATTCGAAACGCTCTTCTGGTAATTTGTTGAGTCCGTTGGGAGCCCAGAACAAGGATATGAGTGCTACTTCGCAGATGTTACTAACCAAGGTTAAATTACGGCTGCAACAGGGTGCAAGTGCACTGTCGACTCTTATAGCATAGAGGTAATTGCGCTACTTGTATTTTTTTCATGTGATTAAAAATCCTGAATATCTTAAAAACACACTCTGCTCCACACTCTCTTTGAGGATTGTTTTTTTTTTTATCAGTTTAAATCTATTACACTACCTATTACTATTATACTTATGACTTTTAATTAGTTAAGAAGTACCAGAACATACTAACACCATTTTTACCATATATGTACATGAGTTGATTATACAGTTTATTAATTGAAAAGTTAATCATATCTGTGATTGTTAATACATATTATAGATGCGCCTGCAGAGGAGAGTGCATCAGCCCGCCGCCGTCGTGAAAGAGGTAAGATTTGTCTTTAATATACATGTACCATTATATATGTAATTAAGTGATTCACCCCTTCCTGCAAGTAAATTTTGTTCCAATATTGAAAAGTAACACTGTTTATTTATACTGCACATACTATATTGTTATATGCTTCTTGTGATACTGTACATGACATACATGTTTCCTTATCAGAGTTTTGATTAAAAAACTGGCAAGTCAAAATGAGGTTTGTTGTGATTTTGCATTACCACAAAAGAATTTTTAACCCTAGAGAAGTGTATAGTACTATAATTATGTATGTTCATTGCATTTTTGTCCTCAGTAGAATGCCACAATTCCAAAAATTTAGTACTTTTCCTCCAAGTAGCATGAAGGTACAGCTGAATACTTAAAGATTTGTGACCTTCATCCCTACTTTTTTTGTGGTGCAGAGGAAGAAGAAAAGCGTAAGGCTGAAGAGGAGGCAAAACAGAGAGAGGAAGAAAAACAACGAGAGGAAGAGAGGCGAAAGGAGGAAGAAAGGAGAAAGGAGGAAGAAAGGAGAAAAGCGGAAGAAAGAAGCAGACGTGAGGAAGAGGAGGAAGAGGAAAGAAGGAGAATGGAGGAGGAGAAAAATAGGGTGAATCAGGATCATTTGGATGCAGCTGAAGAGGATGAGGAAGAAGAGGAAGAGGAGGAAGAGGAAGAGACAATCATTGACCGACTAAATCCCCAGAAAAAGCGTAAGTTTTTTTTTCTTTTTAATGCATTTATATACATGTAGGCTTGTAAAGGTTTCTTTATAGTGGAGGTGTACTTACAGGTAGCTCTCTCAAATAACTTGAAACAAATTAAATCCAAATAATGACAAGAACCATAACAGGATTGAAAACCCAACTTGGTGAAAAAACTGTCACTAACCATTTGCTATTATTTTATAAGCGTGAACAAGTAGTTGAACTCTAGTTGACCATTTGTGCTCTTTTGGGATCAACTGTTTCAGTCACATTTGGTTTTTGGTTTGTTTGGTTGAATTTCCAATCACATAACTTTTTTCCAACCACTTTTGATTGAAAATTGGCTGTGACTGGGTATAGTCATTTCCAGGCTTCCTTTTCTTCTGTTGCCGAGGTTGTCAACATGGTGACTGTAGAATGGTTGTAACAGTTCTTATTCAATATCTGTTATAAGAATAAACTGAATGTCAGGTCAACCTTATCCATTGCTCATTCTATTCTCTTCTTTTACTCTCAATAGAGGCTATTCTAGAAGGACTGGCTAATGAACTGCGCCGAATAGTTGAAGAAAGAGAGGCAAAGAATGTGCCAGCTACCCAACAAGAGCTTGATGAGCTTGATCTCAGACTCCGCTCTCTTCGAACACAGCTACGCAAGGCTGAAGAGTTATCTACCCAATTAGGAAAACAAAAGAGAGAAATTGATGAAAAAATCGAAAAGAACAAGAGAGATGTATGTTTGATATTATAGTGGCCAGTGTGTTTAAGTTCATGTAATTTATTAATAACTCAGAACAGGAGGTGGCCTAACGCTAAACCAAAGCAGGCTATTTGAGCTTTTCTTTATTTTCTATCAGAGATCCACTATGTTACATACTTCTTCAGCTAAAGGAATTTGATATCAGGCTTGCTCTACATTTATTTCCCTAAAAGAATGGAAACTTTAAGTTAAGTAACCATCCCCCCCCCCCCCCAAGGGCCACTCCCAAGGGTGAGTACATTAATTAGGGTTAGGGTACAAAAAAAATCATGTATCATAAAAGCGATACAGTAGAATCACAAAAATCAAATTAACAAACTAAGATCTTTGACCTTCTCTAAGTGTGTTATCCAATGTGGTGGTAATAAACTTTGATGCTGGGCAATGTTGTTTTATGCACCCATTTACAATATACCTGAATCAGTTTTATGTGAGAATAGATGTACAGTTTAGAGTAAGATATATTGTCCTTCCATGTCAGGTTGCCAGGCTTAAAAACGAGGTTAAGAAAACAGAAGACGAGAACAATCTTCTTATCAAAGAAGGAAAGTGAGTAAACTACTTGATTTTATAAAACTTTAACACCAGCGTCGTATTTCCTAGATTAAAATTGTCCAAGGCATTTTTTTTTACTGGGAAAATGGGGAAAATGGACATTGATATATAAAATAATTTATATATATACATATAAAAAATCCTCAAACTAATGAGCTTCTTTTAATTGAAAATCTTCATACCTGAATAAGTTTTTGTCGGCAAACTCTGTTGACAAAAACACGGTTCAGTTGTTAAATGCTGAAACCTTTTTTGAGTAAATGTCAAAAAGTTTAGTGTATTAACAACATAACTGTATTGATAAGTAAGATGACATTGAACTTTGAACAGTGAAGTGACAACCCAGCTTGGCGTAAATTTCTCTTGTTTTACTGCAGTGAAAGTTGCAGACAGGGAAGGGAGGGAAAGTGACTAACCCTTTAAGTCCCAATAATGACCAACATCAATATTCATACATTGTCAAGAGATCAGGTTATGAGAAATAATAAACTGAATGAGCGTTTAAGAGAAAACACTTTGATCTTTTATCAAATTCTCTAAGGAATTCTTTAAGAAAATGTATAGAGATCAATAGGAGAATTTGTATGAATATATTAAAGGGTTAACTGGATAACTGAAAACAGCACAAAAATGCCTAATAATTAATTTCTTGAGTATTTTTCTCTCACTTTCTCCAGGAAAGTGGCTCCACAGAAAACAGTGGTAAGTTGCTTGTAGTTTTATGCTGATTGCACAGTAAAAGAAGTAGCCATGGTTACATGTACATGTTACTTTCATTTTCATCCCTTGTTTTTGTGATTTTTTTTCTGGTCATCATTATAACTACTGTACAAACATCCTCTAATGGTAGCTTTGGGATTGCTTGTTTTGTTTTTAGCCTGTTTTTTGATCGTATAGTTTAGCCACCGGAATCTTAATTTGATGGCTTGTTGTAAACAATGTCACTGATTTATTTCCTTTTCTTTTCTTTTCTTTTCTTTCCTTTTCTTGCGATGCGTTGTTCACTTAAACAGAAAAAGACTCTTCCACCCAAGGTAAGTTTGGCTTAAGTCTTATTGGTATTACTAACACTCCTTTCCCATTTTTCTGGTGTCTTTGTTCTACGTGTAGAATGAAAAAGGTAGTTAACAAGAGAAATGCCTAGGGACGAGGTCGATGGGAGAACTACTCTTATTATGAACAATTCCCCACAAAAGAATTGAATCATTGTATAGAATTATGATGTCAATCCATTATGTAATACAGTATACTGTGAATACCTATTCTTCACCTTGGAGTCTTTTGACTCTTTCGCGCAGTCTTCATCAGAATACTGAATATCTTAAGAGTTGTCACGTGACTTATACCGTCTATGGCCAATGATGAGCTCGACTGGGAGGAGGTCAAAATCCTTCAACAGGAGACCGTGGACATTAACAGAAAGATCAAGGAAAAAACTCTAAAATGAAGATAACGGTTTGAACTACCCTCGTTTGTTAATCCTTTGTTTTCACGTGACAACTCTGGGACAGTTTGCTGATAAGACTGCCTGGCGCAGTCAAAAGCTTTATTGCTTTTAAATATGAGACCTTGTGACGTAAGGTATTCTTTCTTGGTATGTTTAAGTTGTGATACGTTGTATGTTTTTTGTCATTTTATTCATTAATGTTGATTTTTGTTTTTGCCCTCAACAGAAAGGCAACTTTGTCAACGTAGTTCGTAAAGCTCAAGCCGCCGCATGGGAAGAAAAGTTCATGGCGATGAAAGCCAAACAGAAAGAATCCAACAAGGTCAGTTTCAAGCTCTTTTCTTTCAGCACGAGATTTCAGATCCTGTCGGTGCTGTTGACTCTTAAATCAATGGAACTGTTAATAAGTTGTTTTATTTGCGTCCCCGCAGTCGTATGGGACTTGTTTTCCAAAGTTATAAAGTGTGATACTCGAAGAAGGTTTCTCTCTAACTTTTGCTTTGCGTCTCGATTTGAAAGTGTGACACCAGTCGGTCTTGACGGTTTCTAATTGTTCGGAAAGTCACGCAATGTCGTCCTCGGCTGTCGTTTACCGTTAACTCCTGTATTATAGGAGGACAACAACTGCAGGTATTGTCCTTTAGGGCTGATTTCCACTGTCGCGTAATTTTTCCGTGCGAACGCACGTACGTAAATGAACTAAAAACAGTGTATGAAGGGCCACGCTTAAACGCGTTAACCTCGCTCAACTTTTACGTTTACCAGTGACCTTCCATACATTGCCTCTATTTTATTTACGCGCGTAAAATTTACGTGCATACGCACTTTAATCCTCAAGTCTCGGACGCAGCGCAGCGTCTTAGGTCTTCGTGATACTACCACATGCACGGGCGGACCCTGTCACCGGCTATTCTCTTTGAGTAAATTCTTATTGTGAAACGGCATTCGAAGACTACCAAAAACCGATTTTGAATCAAATCAGCCTTCTGATCAAAAGAGTTCGAGTTGAAAATTCATTTTCTTCATTGTTAATCACTATGTTGTTCGCATTTTCGTTTGCGTCCGACTGTTCCGGCGTCGATTTTTTTCCCGTTATTTAACCGACTTTAGTCAGAAATGCCTTCTATACCCTTCCGTCGATGGACTTGACATTGATGAAGTTGTTATCTGAGAAAAGCTGCTGAAAAAGGAAAAAAAGGTTCGTTGAACGGGAAAAGTCCCTGTATTTTAAATATGTTCGAGTTAGGTAACCTAAACTGAAAAGACTGCTTGCTATCAATTATAATAGCTATTGTATATAGCCTGGAAGACCGTGGAATTTATTATTTTCTAGGTCTGGTGTTTTACTGTGGATGGTGCACGATAACAAAATGTTACACTATCAACAGGAAAAAAGCCATCTTTTTACGTTAAAAAGATAGGGTTCAGGGCTAGCTGCTGAGAGAAATTAAACCTTAACTCTAAACCCTGGAAAGTTTTCCAGACGTGAATTTAAAATTATCAGTAAAAGAAGTTCACTAAAGTGTTAGGGGCTTTTAAAAAAGAATTCTGACTGTCTTGCTTGCCTTGTTTGTAGATGAGCGAGGAACTAATGAGCAAAATGAACCGCGTCAAACGCACGGACAGCCCACTGTTAACTGGACTGAAGAAGGACAAAAAAGGTAAGAAGAAGGAAGAGAAAGAAGAAGCACCAGCTTGGGCGAAGAGTCAGCTGAAAAAGGGATCAACCAAGCCATGGGGTGATGAGAAGAAGAAAGAGGCCGACAAAAAACCCGACTGGTCGGGAAGGGTGGCACTCAAGAAGACCGAGAAGAAAGAAATGGGAGACTTAGGCGAGAGCAAACGTCAGGATTGGCGGGAAGGTCTCAAAAAAGCACCTAAAAGTCCCGGTATCGAAAGCGAAGGCGGGGAACCCGAATGGAAAGCTGTGAGCTTGAATAAAGTCCCAAGAAACGAAGACGACGATTAAACTTACTAAAGTTTTTTAGGATTCTTGATTAGGTAGTTTGCTATGGAAGTAAGTTTCTAAAAGCGTTTTAGAATAATGATTTTTAAGGCTCTTTTTGTATGCTTTTTTTTTAAGCCGAGTAAATTGTGTATTGTCCTCGTTGAGATTTAGCTCATGAAAACCTGTTAACATGCGGTGGGGGTAAAGGGAGGCCCATATCCACCTGGAAACTGCTGTTACTTTTTAACCAGCCTTCCTCCACACACCTTGCTGGTCCGTGATTTTCTCTCTTATTCTCTGCACCTCTATGCCTGATTATAGATTACGTTCATGAGGTGAAATATTTTGCTAAGAATCTCTGACGTTGCCGGAGTATAGCCAAAACAGTGTCAACAAAAGGCGCTGTCTATAGGGACAGTTCGCAACATGCCAGAGAGGACATTGAACAGTAGATTCATTCTAAGTAACAGGGTAAACCCAGTAGTAAACAGTATTTGATTTCTCCTTATAGCATCACGGCTTAATCAATCATATAGGTCAAGAGAATAAGGGCAGTCGTCACCGTTGTAAAGTGTTCTTATCATTACAACAGGAAATACATTGGAAGACAGTGTAAAGAATATGTTTGCAGATCTGAACAATTGAAAACGGTTACACTGATCCCAAGGCCAAAGGGTATGGGTTAGCTATTTAAACGGAGTTAAGGCAGCGCGCAATATGACCGCATTACAAGTCATTTTCTTATTGGCCAGTTCTACTAAACAAGGGCGGATCTTTGAGAGTAATGTCGAGTAGACAAATAGAGAACCCACTTAAGAAGTCCAGCGACTGTTTAGTTAGTCTGATTGGTTTACATTGATTGTTGTAACCTTTGTCACCGTAAGTTAACTGCGTATGATTTTGGTACTTACGAGACGTACTCCTGCTCTTGTGTAATGCAATCACTTTGCGATGAAAGAGTTCGTGGTTTATTATATGCATTCAAAAATCTGCAGTGGGAAAGATGAATTTTATTTGCAAAAGTTTCAGTGTTTTTGTTGTTGTTTGTGTAAGCATTTTGCTTTATAAGTCCTTTTTAATTAATTTCGCCGATAACACATTTTTGATACAAGAAATTTTTTAAGTGAGATATATCCTGTAGTCGGGCTGCATTAAATGCCGGAGTCATATCGTCGTTTGTACTTCGTTGTATTTTCTATAATTCAATAAAGTCATTTTTCTACGACGTGGTTTGGCTGACTTCATAGTGCCTTTTTGTTGCTTGATATATCCTTTCACTCGTCATTGACTCCGTGACGCCTCCCAAAATAAAAGGGGCTCTAGTAAAGGTCTAGTAACTTTCTGGTGTGAACACAAGTCGAACCCCTCCGTTATGGACGCCCACTAAATACGGACTCAATTTTATTACGCCGGGCAAGTTTTTTTATCCTCAGGGAACGCCATGGCCCTCTGCTAGGCCCCTCTGCTATCCTAATTTATTGACACAAAAAAGCGTGTACCTATGCAAAGATCGCCCCGTGTAAGGGATTCCGGAATCCGTGAAATTTTTGCGTGTAGAATCCGGAATACAGCTCAAGGAATCTGGAATCCCACTAACGATTGGAATCCGACCTTGGAATCCGGAATTCAAATTCCACTGACAAAGACTGGAAACAAGTACCTGGAATCCAGAATCCACAGCGTGGAATCCAAGACAGCCTTACATGGAGCAACAAAGAGTTCCCAAAAGGAGTGGTTTGACACAACAAACCGTGTTGTCTGAAATCGCTGTATTAATGTTTGGGACACCAACAAGGCGGACGCGACGTCATGTGAAAAGCGTCTGTACGGTCATCCCTAAATGCAGACCTAACGGACACTTCGTACTTCTCTTGTCCAATCAACAGACTCACAGACGCTTAAATTGGCTAATATGGACACTTATTGTCAACAGTGAGCTGTAATAAGTCTTTCCTATTCTTTAAGTAAAAAACCTTAATAGGATGATAGCATAAGGATGTTCTCACTCAGCTGGGCTGCTGCAGACGAAATACGAAAAAATTCCGACTATTTTGGTAACTTCCTTTTTCAAGTTCCACTCAATATTCCAGGAAATCGTCTCGTGGAACACCCGAAAAACGTGTGTTCTATGGATATCTCATCCGGAGATTGTGTAAATTCTTAGTAAACTGAAGGACTCGGCATGACCCACAAAAACGAACACCCTCTAGGAGCCCCACCTCCTCAAAACTCCCGCTATTAGTTGTATGCAAATGAGACTCGAGCGGACTCCACTGCGCATGTGCCCCAGCTGACATAGCCCCTTTAAGAAGACAAAAGAAGGCTGTGCTCGCAGGGTGTCTAAGCATTTGCAAAGCGTAGAAATTGCGATGAAATTGTATTTCACTGGAGAAAAACTGGTGACAGGCATCCAAATAGCTCGGAGAATGATGTTCGGGCGGAAACTTTAGATGAGAAACCGGCCAAAAATGCGGCTGACGTGCGATCGTTTAAGTCCATGCATTTCGAACGTTTAATCTTGTGCGATTTCGAGCTCGGCACGCTGAGAAAATTTAAAGTAAAGTTGAATCAGTCTATTGAACGCTGCTTATCTTAAAAAACTTCCGCATAACTTTCAACTTTGAGGTCGGTCTTAAAAAAATGTTTTTAGACTGATACCCTTTTATGATTTCTGAACTTTGCATCTTTTCTCTGTAATTTTCTCAATGTAACCATAGTTAATTTCAGTCGTTGAAGATTTGTGACACTTCTTAGTCTAAAAATTTTTCTTTCTGGAGATTGTTGTATTTTAAGTATCGATTATTGATTACAGGGGCCAGAGTGGGCTCGTAAAGGCAAAGAACGGGGCCCGCGTATCGGAAGGCCGAAAGAAAAGGCCGAAGAAAAACCGAAGACTAAACCAAAGCCCGAATGGACGAAGACCTCTCTACGAAAGAAAGACACAAGCAAACAGACAGATACACAGTCTGAATATTGGAAAGAGGCAAGACCTGACTGGGCAAAAGGAAAGAGTCCATTATCTAAAACTAATGAGGAAACTTTGAAATCTCTTGAGAGATCAAAAGCAGCAAAAGATGAGATATGGGAGGAGATGCGTTCTGATTGGGCCAAGGGCAAAAGTCCCGTCGATAAACCCAAGGACAGTTTCATAAAGGAGCTAGAAAAAAAAGCATCTTCAAAAAAGAAAGATATATGGGAAGACGAGCGGCCAGATTGGAGCAAAGAAAACAGTCCTGTAGTTAAGCCAAGCGCAAAGGACATTCGGAATATTGAAGAAAAGAAGAAATATAGTTATCCCACACCTGAGTGGACATCGCGTGTCCGGAGCAAACACAAGGTGAGGTGGACTCTTTTCTCCTCCGCAGAGGCTCTCACTGAGAAGTTCAAATATAAAATACATGTAAAAATAATTGAAAAATAGTGCGCGCGAGGGGAACGAAGCGAAGAAGAAATTCAAAAAATGGAGGGAGCCTCTGTTCTTCACTTTCCCTTCCCATAATCCACCGCGCGTTTTCGTTTCGCCTCTCCTCCACATTCTAGTTAAGCACATGCAACGGAAAATGAGAAAGATGGGCTTGAAACAGGGATTACTCTCACCTTGGGAGGGGCGAGGTACTCTTCGGAAAATTAGAGTAATCCTTTTAGTAATGGCCCATACGGGAAGGCTCCGCCCGAGAGGGGTACCGTTTTCAGGCCTGTATTACATGAAAGGGTAGGGATTTCATTAGTTGAAAAAAACCAAAGGGTAGCCAAATCGGTCATTTCGTTCTGAAATGCCTTAAAGGGCTATCATGCATTTTGTGGCCGTGGAAAATCGAGAAAACGTTCTGGTTTTGTGATAAATTCAAAGAAAGCGCATTTTCAGCGGTTAAAAGGGCTGCAAAGTTCTAAACTAATAGAGGTCCGTGAAAGAGGTACCATTTGTCAATAGAGGGTATACAAAAGGTGGTTACCTTTTCTTTCAAAAATGTTATATAAAAGGGTAAGGGGTTGGACCTCAGAGGGGACCGTTCCCGTATAAAACTTTGTTGACTATCGCCTGGGGCGCTAGTGTTTAAGCCTGATTGCACCAGGGACATAAAAATATTAATCGGAATGAGTGCTAAATGATTCTTTGTCGCAGAAAGACTGATTATTTTTATCCCTTTCCTTTTATTTAAAGAAGGCCGTAGAGGAAGAAGACGGCAAGAAGAGTTTGCTTAAGGCAGAGCTGGAGAATGTTCTCGGCAAGCCGAAAGACAAAGTAGTAGTAAGTTCTCATTTTTTTATTTTTCGTAAATTTATTTGAACATTAACTTTTCCTTAACATCTTTAATTATAACCCAAGGTCACTGGTAACTGGTGGAATCGTAGCAACATGATATTTTGACGTCAGCTGTTATGCAAAAAGAGATTAGCTCAATTATTAGCAACTAGGTCAAACAAAACTTCTACTTGAACGTTTCCATTAATACAAAGTAGCTTGCGGGCTTGCAACCTCGTCCCCAGGGCTTTTCCCTTAAAAAAGGACGAGGTTGGCGGGCTTGTATAAAGAATGTCAATAATCAGCTAAGAACGTTCGTAGTTATTTAAATTGAAGAGATGTCAGTTATGTTTTTTCTTTTTTGTGCGATTTTCTACCATTTAGAAAAGACGTCATTCCTCTGACGACTTGTCGGAAAGTTACCTCGCAGGTATACGGTGAGTACTGAGTAGATGATCTCAGATCGAGTGAACCCAAGAGGGGTACTAAGGATTTCAAGGAACGGCAATAATCGAATAAGGCAAGAAATGAATGATAACCCCCCAAAAATCCGGAATCATCATACGTTTCTAGGAAACTGCCCACCTACCCCTCCCCTAAGCAAACATTTTGTCCTAAGTGAGAAGTAAGTGTTAAAGTTGGCTTAGGGGAGGTGTAGGTGGGCAGTTTCCCAGAAACGTATTATGATCAAAAATCCTTAGTGCTTTCTGAAAGGAACGTAAGACAACCCTAAACCAGACTTCATACCTCAAAAAAAACGGAACGGAAAATTTCAAATCTATAAGAATCTTACGGTCATTCTTGTCACTTAAACTTCTCCCTCCCTTTGGAGTGAAAAGCGTGTAATTCAAGTTCCTCACAGTACTCAATAAACAAGTAGTCAACGGAGTGTGTGCTAGGGTGTTACTGTAGAATGAAATGTGTGGATGGGCGGATGTGATGACTGGAGAATAAGGCCTTTTTAATTTCTGTTTATAGTGAAATGGTGGTATTACTTGTTTTGTTGCTTTCATGACCGCATTTGTACCACTTCACCAAGTTTCCCCTTTACTCATCGTTTACTGTCCATTATTTCTACACATAAATTAGTAGTTTAGCGCAATCTTTTGTCCATAAGAATTGTTTTGAGTTATTTTTATCTGCTCATTTTCTATTTTGAGAAATTCTCAACTTGAATCAGACGTTTGACGCTTGCCGTATACGTGAAGCTTGAACTCTCCACTAAGCCATTCTTCGTAACCCAAGTCGATTCTTGTAACTGACCTAAAGTATCGCAGCCTGTGGGAACGAGGTTGACCATATGGTACAGAATTTATATAAGCAGACATACTCGTGCATCATTGAAACGTATTTTGTTTCTTGCGCTTTCTGACGATACAAAATGTATGCCTTGTGGCCCTTATGTGACCTTCCTGGTAAGGTTTGATTTCCTTTTTCCCGTTCACAGACCCTCTATTTTCTCTTTAGAGATCGTCGAGCGTGTATGAAAATAGAATCCACGGGTGACTGCAAGCGGAAGGGGGTGGGAGTGGGGGTGGGGAAAGGAAATGAAAAAAAATGTGTTTCCTTCCTCTTTCTTCCTCTCTGTCTCTTTTTTGGTTTTTTCTCGCGCTTCGTGATCGTTCTCGCGCGCTCACCAAATTGTCCAAAATAAGAAGAACGTCTGTGAACAGTCTAGATTTCTTTAATCTTTTCAATCTTTCACACCTAGTTTACGAGACTAATTGTTTGTCTTTAACGTCTATCCACAGAAAATTTGCTGATCACCGCCTAAGCCTGCGAGTGAAAACTAGACACCGTCCAACAAGCAACCCTATAAAGAAGTTAATGTCACGGGACGACATAAGAAGCGAGCTCTGAGTTCAGTTTGTTTCGTGACGTGATCTGGGTACAGCCACCGCGCCTCGCAGGATACCGCGTCAGTCAATTTGTGGAACATTCACAAAAGGTTGTACAATTATCTGTTTACGAAAGGACATTTTTCTTTGGAATGTCTGTATTTTATTATTGTTCAGTGAATGGAAGAGTGGAGAAAATTATTTATTATCAAAATGACCATGCAATGCTAAGTCCGAGCTAACCCGCGTTAATATTATTGTAGGCGATAATACCTTAATTGTAATATACTTAACTGCAACTGTATTATATGAACAGGAGTTTGCCAGGAGCTTGCCTTATCGTCTATAAAATAAGCAAGCTATACTAGTGCGTGCCTTGATCTCAGAACCTAAAGCGGACGATGGATTAGTCTTGAGAGTAAGCTAGGATCCACAAAGGATAATACAGGGGAACGAGCATTGTAATAAACCGGTTAGTAACTTGAGTGGAATGATAAGCAAACCTTTTGCGATATTTGGTAAGTTGTACAAGGGGCGCCATGTTCTGTGGGAAATATATGAGATTAAAGGTTATCGTTTCTGTCTAAAGGATGCGCGACTTTGCGAAATGTAAACAATTTCCACCATACGATAGTAGTCACATGCAATATTTACTGTTGTGCTTTGAGCCGGTTATATACAACAACAGAGAATGAGCTCGCTCATTCTCGCTAGTATGCAATCAATGGTTTATTCATGCAGTTAACTGCAGAGCTGGGGTAATTTTTTTAGTCTAGTCATCTAATGGTTACGAGCTCAGCGCGTACAATTAAGTTATGGATGAGAGCTGCGCCGGGGATTGCTAAGCTGGAAAGAAGGGAAAGAGTCGCAGGAGGCTCTGCGTACCAAATGCATCCATAACTCTGTAGTAACGCTTAGCCGTTAATCGTTTGTTTTATAAGAGGAAAACCTTCAAACTGTGTGCACAGGTAATAGAGAGTCAAGAGCTTGCGCCCGCGATTGCTTGTACAAATCACGCTTGGCCAAGACCATTCGTTCCGCTGATGTTCTCTCTGTTTTCATCTAAGTGTACACTTTTCTTGTTATCCTGAAGGTCTTTTGAACACTTGCTCTAAATATTGTGAGAAGAAACTTTCGAAAATCCGCCATTTGAACACATTGCATCTGCGTCAGTAAAAATTGCATGCCTTGAGAACTCGCTAGATTTTGTCATTGGCTACCTTTGGGCAATCAAAGGCAATTGTTATATAGCTGGAAATTTCTGCCCAATAGCGCGCATTGGTTACTTCGAGGTCACATGACATCTAACAATGAAACTCTTGCTCGAGCATTGCAAAAATCTATGACGTCAGAGGGTAACCGTAAGCTGTTAACTGCAAATGTTGACCTACGACCGCCGTTACAGCGAGGTGTAATGAATTTCCAGCTATAAAACAATCACTTAAAGCCTGGTCCCTCGGAAAATAAAACATTGCAAAATCTATGACGTCAATGGGTAACAGTGCACTGTTAACCGCGAATGTTGACCGACGACCGCCGTTACAGCGAGTTTAAATAAAGTTCCAGCTATATAACAATCACTTAAATACTGGTCCCTCAGGAAACAGCTAATTTTATTTCTCGAGAATCTCAATGTTGGGAGTTTCAGTCAGGACCAGTCTCTACTTGTTGGATTATATTGTCCATTATGCCATTACACCTAATCATATATTTTTTTTTGGCCAATTTCGTACAAACAATTTTTTTCGTGGCCCATATCAGGACAAGTACATACGCCATATTAGGACAAAGAAGGCCGCAGTGAACTGCTGTATTAAAACTGCCTAAATCAAACAACATTGTAGCGGAAACGGTGTACATCTTAATCTGGCTAAATTAGAAGCCACGTGCTTCGGAAGCTAAATTTGCTCCGGAAAGTAAAATGTTTTAGTTTGGTTCATTAACATTATGATTTTCCTGTGTCCATTAAACCAGGAAGCAAAAGTTGCGTCCACGACGTCGTCTCTCGCGCAGGCGCAGCTATTGCTTAGAAACTTGAGCTTTCCTGGCTTTAATATGTCTGCTTCTCGGGTTCAATCCAGAAGCGCCGTTTTCTTAGGACGCCTGTAAAACGAGTGGATCGTCTCGGGGGTAAACATCTCTCGGCCCGTAGAACTTATAGGTCCTCTCACGACTTGGATCTACAATAGTTATCTGTTGTAGAAAAAAGTAGGATCAAAGCGAAGAGGCAAAGGAGAACAAAACGATTAACCTCTTTCTACAAATTGATTCTTGTAGTTCATACGGCGGGGATTCATAATTCTAGTTTCTTTCTGGTAGAGAAACCCTCTCACCCGAATCTCATTCCACATCTCCTTCCTTTGACAGCTACCAGCCCCCTTTTCGGCCAGTCAAGGTTTGGTAGGACTGGAGAGAAAGGAGCTAGAGAGAGGAGGAAACCCTCTCCTCCGTTTCAGTCTCGTTCACTCGTACGTGACATACTCACCTGCGGGACAACCCCGAGGGACTGCTAGCAGTCTACTCCCTTCTATTTTGCCCTGGCTCATCTCCTCGATCTGAAGTCCTCTAAGTCCCAGGTGGGGCACACAAAAACGTTTTACGGTATGCGGGGGGGCTCCACCCCGAGGTCCAACCCCTTACCCTATGATATACCCCTTTCGTAAGCCATCTATTGACAAATGATACCCCTTCTAACTGCTGTAAATGTACTGTCTTTTAAAGATGAATAAACCACCAAACTAGGAAGTTTCCGTGACTTTTTCATAGCCATAGAATGAATCTTTTAGCCCTTCTGGTTCCTTTTACATCCCGAAATGACAGTTGTCCCTACACTTTTTATACTTCAGCTCATGACATTCCCACCCTCTCATATACCTGAAGCCTGATAAAGTTCCCCCTTTCAGACAAAGCCTCCCGCGGCGTATACGATATTATAGGGAGTACCCCCAGGTTCTGAGTGCTAGTGGCTTATCTGACTCTGATCCTTTGCGTGCGTTTTAACTCCTTACTGTTCCCTCTGTTCCCTTCATGATGAATGAGCCAGTAAGACAAGGGCATGCTTTTTACCTCAGGCCTCTTGATTCATTCTCTTGCTGTAATATGGTTCCAATCAGGCAGACCGTATTTACAAGGCTTCAAACTTGGCTAGTGAGCCAAAAAACCGTAAACTACATCTTCTATAAGGGTGGTTTGGTCAGAAGTAACCAAGAGAAAATTTACGAGTTAAGATGTCCTATCCTCGACTTAAGTGTCTTATATCAAGGACACTTCGTACTAATAAGAAGTATAAAGTCATTAACTTAAAGGCTAGAGTACAAACTTATATCGGCCTAGCTGGACTTGCAAGAGACCTTTTGTTTGATCCGCGAGAACCATTTATTGTTCTAACCTGCGAATTGAGCGATTTTCGTATGACCTTGAAATGAAAACGCGCGAACAAAACAGAAACAACAAACGACCCGAAATAGAGCGATTTGATTGGTTTATCGAACGGATACAAACGCGCCTGGCTTTTGGTCGGTTAAGGCCTGGTTCAGACGCCGTACTTTTCATGTGCCGAACCTGATTGAATAAGTTCGTCGTTGGAGCGACACTGGCGCGACATCTGATTTAGACGGCGCACCTTGTGTCGAGCCTAAGTTAAGTTCGACAAAAGTTCGACAGACGCTGTCGAACTTTACGCTTTTGCCGCACCAAACTAAAACTGCCCCACCAAATTGATTCAGACGCCGCTCTTTTGCCGTACTTAATTCATCAGTTAGGTTCGGCACACGAGTGGAGCGACGTCTGAACCGGGCCTAAGCGAACGCTCGGCTGCCCGAGAATTTTCTAGAAATGAACCGATACTTCTCTTTGACGTCATATTGCAACACGATTGGCCAATCGAACAATGCCTTCACCATATTAGGGTTTTCTTTGGCGAGAAAATGAAAAGGCCATGTTTTGATCTTTTCATTTGACTCTTAAAACACATAACGAACACTTACCGTAGCCATTTTTCAAGGTCATACGAAAATCGCTCTAAATCCGTCTCTCCTATTTATTTTTCTAACTCTGGTTAGTAGGAACCAACTGCGAATCTGACTGGTATATCTGTTACGCTCGTTACTTCAATCAATCGTTTATGAAATTTTTCTGGGTAAGAAGTAGATAAACGAGTCTAATCATTACATTTCCGCATGTTTTACGGCGATCGTCGAATTGTATCACGTGGCCGAAATATTCCTCTTGTCGTGTAAAGTTGAGTACACCTACACAATAAGGTACTGAGTAGTTTCATGCCATTCACCAGTAAGAATTATTTTGGCCAGTTTTTATCCTCTTATATCCAAATGTGAGAATCGAAGTCGTCAACTTGAATCTGACGTTGGCCCTTTGATACTGAAGTGATGCTAAACGGCTCTCTCAAGTGGTTCCGAGGATGTCGGCAATAACGGGGCTACCTGTCGATATGCTTATAGTTTCATTAGGCCTACCTCGTCAACTGTCCAGCCCTCGCCGATGCTGTAGGTCGTTACCAAGTCGATTGCAATTTGGTTAATGATCCCTACATCTTGAAACTCCACTGTAAAGTGATCCGTGCTAAGATGTTAAGTTCAATATTCCATAGTTAGTAAACTGCCAAAATCATCGAGCAGATACGTCATCCAAATAAAAGAAGAGAAACGAAGTTAAGGAAAGCATTTTTTCATAAGCACATGATCGAGGATTGGTTTTTAATCATCGGGTTCAAGGCTGGAGAAGTCTTTGCTGAGTTATACTGTGGACTTTTTTGAAATGATACTTAGAAAAACAAAATTCGGACAAAACTCAGGTAGCTTGGTTTTTAATAGGAATTAAGTCATGACCAGAATGTAAATTTTTCAGACTATATCACAAAATTTGTTAATAATAATAATAATAATAATTGAAAAATTCGTTTTAGCGCGCAAATATCTTTATGAATATGATCATATGCACGAAAAAACAATCTGGAACGCTTCACGAATTTGCGTTTTATTGCGTTCTATTTGATAGCTTTCCATGTAAAATTATAAGTAATTTCACGATGGCACGCAAATAAAAGAAAAAGGAAAAAATGACGAATAGGGTTTCCAGTTAAGGCCTCGTCCAAACGAATCCGGCTATTTTTTTTAACCACGTATTCTGTAATATGAATCGGCCTTAAGTCCACACGATACCACTGAAATTTGAAACCGCCCTTCAAACAATTCCCCGGGCTCTTTGGTCAGCGGATAGCTGCGTAAAGTTGGTAGGTAATTGATGTATGGGGACATATATTGTACCGACTTTACTTGAATCCATTGTAGCCATTGTTCCAGTGTTTTAGTCCTTACTTTTGTTACTATGTCACCTTGTCTGACTCTGTTACGTTATTAGCTTGTTACTCTGTAAATACATGACGTAAGTACCAAAGTCGACCACCCGCTGACCAAAGAGGCGGAGGACTGTGGATACGAGATTGCTCTTCAGAGTGCGGGTTAAATTGTGCGGGTTCAAAAATGTTTGGATTTGTGTGGACGGGGCCTTATAAGAAGTTGTTCAACTGAATTCTTCGAATAAATTGATCCCCGTTGGCCGTGAATTAAAGATATGTTGCCTGAATAAATTGCATCGAGCACTGTATTGCAATCTAAAAGCACCCATCCCTCCGAAAGGTTGCCAGTCAGAGTCTATCACTCGGAATAAGCCATTTCCGAGTTCCCCCGGGCCTCTGTATCAAAACGAGGGTAGGTGCTCAGCCTTTAATATGGAAATCATTTTTCATTCTCCTGCAAATAAAACTCATTTTAACAATAAAGCTTGTACACCTAGCCTCATTTTGAAAGTGAGGGTTTTTGGAACTCGAAAGTGGCCTATTGAACTTACCTGCCTCTTTCGAAATCTTTCTGCTTGCTAACTATCTCAGTCATCCCCGATTTTCTTCCGTCAGTGCCCTTGAGCTCGATGTACAATAAGGCGTCTGTACCTGCTCCAAAAACAGCGCTGGTGACAACAGTCACCCTGAAGCCCGGAGTTCCAGTCGACTGGATGCCTGGAGTGGCGGTAGCTGTCAATTGTGTGGTTGAGACCGCTGAAGGCGTCAGTTGAGCAGCTAAGACCGTTTTCACCTGCGTGGGAGCCACGGTAGGTAACATCTGGGTTTTTGCAGCCGGGGTAGATATCCAGTTAGTAGGGTTAGCTGTAAATGTTAATTGAGCGGTTACGACCATTGTAGGTGTCCCACGCGTTGGAGCTAAGGTAGATTTCGACGGGGATTTTGCCGCAAGGGTAGATATCTATTTAGTTTTTGTAGAAAAGCTGGACGTTTGCGACCAAAGCAGAAGACGGAATGGAAATAAACTTGGCCGGAGTCGGCATTGACAATTAGGTCATAAAAACTTGTTATAGAGCAACGAAAAGATGATGCGTCTACAAAAGTGGCCTTGTTCGCTTCGCACGACTTGCTAATAGACTTTCCTTCATTATAAAAGCCTTCTGTTGAATAGAAGGTGCCTTTTGCTCTAGTCAGACCTCATTTGTCTCAAAATCCGAACCGAAAAGCGACCTAAAAATCCAGTTCATAGGGGTGATGGAAAATAATATTATTAACGGAACATGGATTCTAACACTTTGAAACAATTGACCAGTGTCTTTTAACTGAATGTCGGCTATGGCAGAGAATTCAAATAATAGCTGGAAAAGAAGTTTGTCCTCAGACTATTAAAAAATTTAAGCATCACTGAGTAATTGAGTGGTAGAAAAAGTAGCAAAAGTAACTTTTTAAATTTACGGACGAAGAACGTTTGTTACCTGTTACAATAATTGTTTCACAGTAGCTACCAGTCCACAATCTGTCACACAAACACCTGTAGCTTTTGGACGTATTAATGCATGATGCACCATTCTGGCATTGATGTCGGAAGCAGAAATCTGCAACTAACGATAAAGCATTTTGATAATGAAAGTTAACGGGGCATCATATCTACATAAGCAAGGTTTCTTTAAGACGTTTTTCCATGGTCTCGTCTAGGAAACCTCGCATGCTAAGTTTTACAATTATAATCGAAGGTTTTTCTTGACTACGAGCAAAATTTGACTGGGGAAAACCAATTCAAATTTCGGCTAATTTATGACCGGAACTTTCATTCCTTTTTTACCGTTACTATTTGGAACTAATACCCCTGGCCAGAATGTTTTGTGTGAAATTTCATGAACATCACACACACAAAGAAAATAAGGAGTCTCAAACCTTCTGTGTTCATGTCACAATAAGCCAGTACAGCCTCTCCTGAACTCCTGGGATCCAACCAGAAACTACCACTGACAACTTCTCCCGCTTCATTTGCTTTGATTTCCCGGCACGATTCACCAGGCAGCAAGGGAGTGGAGCCGAGGACAACTGTGAAGAGCAACATAGGAGGGGGGGGGGGGGGGGGGAGATCTTCATCTAAAATACTCACTAATTCAACCTAGTTCTTAGGCATTCTCTCTTGCCCTTTGTCCGCGCGAAGTTTGGGAAAAGGTGGGAGAGAGATTGAGTCGACATCGAGTCGAGTCGAGTCTCTCTCGGTGACGTCACAGACCACGGTAGTTTCCAGGTTTGACCGAGCCGAGAACGCCTATGGACTTGGCTGTCACTTTCCCTGTCCGTGTAGGGCTTCCCAGGCCTTCTCGGTTGGTACATCCGAGACGAAGCCAAAAACAAGCTAGGACCACGTGACCCGAAACGCATAGGCTACGCGGAATAATGAGGCCTAGGGACAAGGCAAGGCTGGCACAACTGTCACCAACTATGTTGCTTAACTCCGATCAGTGTCATAAATGCTAGAGTGTTCCAAAAAAGAAGTCACTCTCGAATACTAGAAACACTTGTGAAGGCAAAACCACAACGACAAACTAGTGAGGGTCCGCCGGATTTTTAGTAGACCTGGATCAGTAAAATCCTTTAAAAATATCAAATTTTGAAAATCAAGTGGTGAATAATGTAATTCGCCACTTGATTTTTGTTTTCGTACTTTATTTTTTCTATCACTCTCCGTAAGGATAAGTCAGTACTGTTTTAAGTTTAAAATTTGGTCCTCGAATACTAGTTTTTTCAATAATTAAACTATTTCTTACTTAAAATCGTTTATTTATTTGCGCAGAACAAAAGTTATCGGAGATAAATGATCACATCACCTCTGTGAGCCCTGCGTTTCTTGTAGAGCCGCCGTTGGTCAGGCACAAATTGATTTGCTTTTGCTTCCTTGGTTCGGTTATTCATCTCGCAAATATCCTCGGCATTCAAGTAGTTATAACTCTGGCATCTGTCTTCGTAATGGCAATGATATAGACATTCAAACGGACTCGAGACTTTTATCGTCTTGAACGTATAACCTTTTAGGGCGTGGTTGGAAATTGTTTCCTGTGCCGGGCATTGGTCAACTGTTTCGCCGCGGCACCTCCATTTGAAAACGAATATACAAACCATACAGAGCACTTTAAAATACATTGCAACTGGAGAGAGTTCTACGTTCCTGTAATTTCAAAAATACATAAGACCCTCTTGATCTGATAAATAAACATATTAAAATGTAATTCAAGATATGATCTCGGTACTTAAACAAACAAGCTAACAGCGACTGGCGGTTTCTAAACGATGGCCTATCGTACAATGTTCCTTAAGTTAAAAGTTTGAAAAGAATATCTTGAAAACAAAAAACAAACAAAATATTCGCCTCTTAATTTAATTGTCTTATATCTCTTTTGAAAAACCAGAAAACCAGAGTACCCAGAGTAAAATATATGGAAAAGAACGTCGATATAACGAAACCTCGTTAAAGTTAACAAATTTTGCCAGTCCCTTAGCCCTTCGTTATATCGAGGTACCACTGAATTCAGTTTTGTTTTTGTCTTACGTTTTTCACCCGTACCATGTAATTAAAGGGAAATCTTGATGAAGCACAGGCTTTTTAGTGTTGAAATATTACATAAAAAATCTTGTTCTTAAAAATTTTCTTCTTTTTTTCTCTATAGTACGCGTTTTCATTTGAGTTAGGAAAAAATTGCTTGAGAAAGCGAATAAATGAATAAAATAAGTTATATTTAACATGAGAAAGATGGAGAGCAAATTTTCTCTAAACATTTTGTTATCTTTCTATTATTATTTTATCAGTTAACTCGTTGAAAAGAGAATATAGAAGAACTTACATGTTCAAAAAGTTCAATTAAGTTACTTTAAAATGAGTACTAAATTTTCGGAAAATATTGAGACATTTCCCTTACCTAACAGTAGATTATCTTCAGCTACCGATATGGCTAGTTATACACTAACCAAAAGAAACAGTGTGGAATCTGGATATCAAGCATATACAGCCCACTCATTAAGTTTGACATTGAAAGGGTTCATCCCTTTTTCACCGTGTAGTTTGAAATAGATTATCTTTTATTAAAGAACTATTGTTTCCTTAAATTATTTTTTGCTCATTTATTCGAGGGTTGATTGTTTAGTGTGAGTGTCTTCTTTGAATTTTAAAGCTCATTCTTTAATATGGTAAGACTTTTCACTATAGGAAAAACACAATAAAAACTGGGGCATGAAATGGTTTAATGATTTGCTCCCACAATTGCTATCAACAATTCTTTAAGTTGCTTTGTTGCATATCCACAAAGATCCTCTGCAAATCTATTTTCGAAGAAAAATAATAACCCCACGGAATATCACTATTCGTTTTTATTTAGCTTTTTCAGTCGCATTGCATGTAATATCTGATTAGTTTCACTCACTAATTAACTTGACCAATCAATGTATTTTCGACCGCGTGATCGCTGTTCGCTCCCTCTCCCGTTTTCGTTGATTTTGTTGGCCTAGTAATCAGTAGTTTCAAGTTGTGTAGGGGTCAGCCTATAAACTCCTACCTACTTTGTATCTTACGGATAGCACAAAGAGATCTTGTGGCAATCAGGGCATGTTTTCATCTTGTCTTACAGCTATTTACTTTATATCCACAGCGGTATTCAGGTATTATTTTCAATCTGCCATCTGTGAATTCCTTGTGGCCATCATGCTTTTTCTCACAGATTGTCAAGTTATGAAATGTTAAGGGGACTCCTGGCGAGCCATACGTCACTAAGGGTGAGCCAATGATGTTTAAACGGCCCATGGGGCTTTTATAGAATTTTATGTTTCTCAACATTTTAAAAAAAACTAGTTTTCACGTAAAAATGTCTGTTTCTTTATATCTTTAAAATGACATGTATCCGAGACGTTTTTTTTTCTGACATCCCGTTTAATATCGAGCACTGGGATAATACGGAGATTATGGCATGCCCCCTTCGTGTCCGTATTGACCCGTTTCCACTGTATTTTCTATCTGAATTTATACAATGATGTGAATGCCACGCGCGCTGTGATTGGTCGTTGCCCATGATCTATTAGAGTACAGATACATGGATGACGTCACGGGAAACTTGTTTTCTTTGTTATGTTCAACATGGCACGCGGTTTTGAAAATGTTTGTGACATTATTACGGATTGAGGCAAGTGAAAGCTTCGGAAAAAGTTTAGCAGGAGCTATTTACAAAGAAGAAAAATGGAGAAACGGAGACCAAAAAAGCTATTGACTACTTGACAATGCCTAAACTACAAGAAATCTTCACAACAGTTGCCATCGTGTGTCTTCGCTACGAGAGACTCGCTGTTTGCAAAATGTTTTCGCTATTATTCTTCTTTGAGCAAGAAAAGACGGTGAAAAACTTTTCGAAGAAACTGTACACAAGTAAGATAAAAAAGAAGCTAAGATGAAAAGTTGGGTTTGGGACTTAAAAAATGCCTAAACTAGCACAAATCCTCAAAAGGTCAAGCGGTTCGAGGCAGGTATGTGTATCGGTCTTTTTCTTTTCTGATCATTGTATAAAACAAATAGATTCCATGTTGCCGTGGATCTGTTCAGTAATAGATCACAGAGGACGTCAAAATGTGGTAAAAACAACAGTGACACACTCGCCTGCGGCTCGTGTGCCACTTCTTTGTTTTTACGACATTTTGACGTCATCTGTGATCTATTACTGAACAGACGCACGGCAACATGGAATCTATTTGTTAAACAGTAATTTTGTTTGGTTAAAAGTAGAGTACCCGTTTTATGACCAGAAATATTTTTTTACGTGCTGTCTTTAAAGGACGAGAAAAACACAACTTCGCAATAAAAGATAACTTTCAAGCTTTTCTTCACGCATGATGTTTTGTAAAATGACAACTCCACAATGAATCTGTGTTTTCATACACCTACAGTAACACTAATCTGAGCTCTACCACTGAGATTCTACAACAACGTCCTCTATTTTAAAATCCTATACATCAAGTTTGGTTCCTTTTTTCTAAGAGAAAGAGAATAGCTCTTATCACAACAATGTGCAATTACTCAGTTCTCACCTATAATTTTCTCAGGATGACAGTACAAGTGTTGGTGTCTCCACCGGTGCACTTGCAGTAGCACAACAAGCGCTGCCCATTATTGCAAACTATGGTTTCAGTAAACTCTTTGCCGTGAACCATGTTTTTCCAGAAGCTCTCTTCTCCGGTGCCTACTCTGAGCTTGTTGGATCACATAGGTAACGTACCCTGAACATCCTATCATAGTAGCCCAGTCTTTTTCATAGCTGAGAACTTTACCACTACCGTTCGCCTCAATTACACGCGGCCAGCTGAAACCATCCGCGACTCGTCGACAGTCGTACCAATCTCGCCTGTACGTCATAAGGAATGGGCGTGTCATTGGTGATTTCCACTAGACAATTGTGCCCCTTCACCATTATGTGCCTGCAAAGTTTAAAGGATTCTGCTCATAGGGTGTCCTCGGCTTCACTTATATCAGGCGCACCCCACGAGAATATAGTTCAAAACCACTTAAACATAGCATTGTTAAACGTAATTTAGTATTTAAACGGTAGATAAAGGCCTATTTTTATCCCCTAAAAGTTTTTTTTATCTGTTCGGATTTCCTAGTTGAAAGTCTAGAGATCAAAAGTCGCCTTTTCGAAAATTTCAGCCAGGAAAAGGCTCCCGAAAATTCTAGGTGACCTTTTTAGGGTAAAAATCCGTTAAAAATGGGCAATTATACGATTTTTCAGATGTTCGAAAACCCTAGGAGAGGCAGGTAAGCAAGAAATTTTGCAACAAATGTTCCGAAAATTGTAGACCTGAAATCGTCTTCCGAACAGATATTTTCCGAAAATTGACGTTGGGTGCCCCTGTTGTATGAGTCCCATATCAAGCAAACACACACACAAAAAGAAACTTTAACTTAAACAATAAGATAAGCAGTGTTAGCAACTTTTGAGGCGATTTTTCTTTGATACAGAGACCCGTAAATTGAAAAAATAAAGCTAGATATGCATATTTCATGACCTAATCTTATTGAAGATGGATTTTGAGGACGAAAAAAATGTTAAAATGTTGTCGTTGCGATACCTTAACTAGACTTGCCGAAAGGCGATTTTAAATGGGCTGCCATAATACTGTACAGCCGCCCCCCTACTCTCAGAAAAAAATTGCCCCTTCTCCATTTTTTTCTGAGGGGAGAAAGCGGTTCTACACAGCCTATAAAATAACCTTGTCGCCGACCATTGCGTGACAAGAATCCTAGGAATTCTGTGACCTTAAAATCCCAAGCAAATCTGTGGACAACCATATAGAGATTATTTGTCGGAAACCCGTTATACATAAACTGCGTGAGCTCGGGCTTCCGAATAAAAAAGTTTAAATGAACAAACTTCACCTAAGAAATGACAGTCCTGAAAGGCTACGTATATCGTAAATCTAGGTATATCCATACTTAACTGCAAAGTATTTGGGACGGTAAAAAGAGAAAACGGGTCTGTCTTCCCCAGCGATTTGCTCATATCTCTCGATCCCAATAAACCCTTCCCATTTTATAGCTCGGCCGATAGAGATGATCAGTAGATGATATAATTTATGGTCACCACGAAAACACATTGTGCCACAAGATAAAAATATTTATACGTTTCAAGATTCATTCTTTTTAATTTCTTGTCCTTCTATAACCTTTTAAAAAGGAATTAGTTTGTTTGCAATTTGCGACCTCGATGAGTTTAAAGATTACTCACAGTTTTTTTTCAGGCGTCGATAAAACCAGGAACATGGAACATCCCGGAACATTCCGGAACATTTCGGAACATCCCGGAACATGAAAAAATTAAAATATTTTTTTATGAAAAAATAATGATAACAAAACTAACTATTAAACCTATTTACAAGTCATTTCATTTCATAAGCCCCTGTTCATTTCAATTAAAAAAAAAACTCATTTCATAATAATAAAAATAAAAACTCATTTAATAATAATTATAATATAATAAAAATAATAATAATAATAATAATAATTTTTTAAAAATTTAGAAAGAAGTTAATTTAACTAAGAAAAATTTATTCGAAATAAAGACATTTCATTTCAAATTAAAAATAAAAAAAAAAATAAAAAACCATCAAAAATCTAGGCCATAAAATTATGAATACAGTTGTAGACCAGCTACAGCGAGAGTGAAATCTTCTGAGACCTCACGTGATTTGAATGGATATCTAGAACCTCTGACGCATCTGTGTACAGTTCTTAAAATAGCAAACGAAAGCTGTATTCGAAGCCAGGAAATAACGCCAATTAAATTAAAGAATCACATTCGCTGGATAGTTGCAGTGGCAGTGGTAGCGCAGCGGTAGTTTCTAACTGTTATCAGTTAGCCTGAATTTTAGCCGTCTCCCCGCAAACTCCTCTTGCGACTCGAGGAGACGTCCGAAATATCATGTTGACTGTAAACAGTATAGAAACTACTACGAATGTGAGTATTGTCCACTAAAATCCAAAGACAGGAGCCTCTTTACTTTTCTTAAGTTCACAGAGCCACCTAGTCTGTAAGTAATTCATGTTCAAGTAAAGCAAAGCACCTCAAGTAAGCAAATGTCGGTTATATATAAGGAAACTATATGTTGGCTTGAAATGAGCTACTTACCGACTTGGCTTGACATGAAATACTGCACCGACATTTTAGACCATCGCAGAACCGTAAATGAATAACCGCCAAATGATTAACTCACGGCAAACAATTACAAGAGGTAGCTGTGTGAGGAAAGCTTAAACCCCCCACCCCCCCCCCCCCCCTCCTCGCGACCCATTTTAATTAATTTAGAAGCAAGCCTTCACTCGTTACTGTCTTTTGCATGAACCCTCACTCGCCCAACAAATTTTAATTTGTTGCCACAAAATATTGTTTTCTCATACTCAGGGAGGATACCAGTTTCTTTTTCTTGATTATTTCATTATTTTTCGTTTTTCTTTTGTTATTTTACGTTATTATTAATTTTTACAAAAATTATTTTATTATTATTATTTTATTATATATATTTTTTTTCATGAAAATTATTTTTATTTTTTCATGTTCCGGGATGCTCCGGAATGTTCCGTGTTCCTGGTTTTATCGATGGCCTCTTCTTTCCATCGAGTACTCAAACAAACATTAATAGATCAAAAGGTGGATAACATTTCTTTACCGTAATTTTATACAGGGTCAAAGTGCTAATGACACGAACTTAAATTGTTTCGGTTCATGTTATTCATCATATCATCTCGAAGCTCAAAAATTGACCCGTTTTCACAGTTAAAACATCACATTGTATACTTGATAGACTTTACTTTCCCCCCTCACATCAGTGTTTCTTTCAGTAAAACTCCTGTTGTTTGCATAAAAAGGTGCTCATGTTTAAGCGAACTGTGAACTTTCAAGGGTTATCGAAACCCGCTTATGCTAACATCAATCATGCTTATTGAATTGGCAGAGACACAAATTAGGAAAAGCATAACAATCGATCACGCACGCGCGTGGAGTTAGCCCAGTTAATTGTGCAAAACTCGGAGTTTTTCAATACGTATACGAAGAAATTCTGTGCTTGGCCGAGAGCACTCAGGTTAAATGGTACAAATGTCTAGTTTAAAGGAAAGTCAAAGTCAAATTTGCAAACAAACAAGGCAGGCAGCCAAAAAAGAGGATTACAGGACATTCTAGGGTTTACCCAAGGATTTACCCGATTCTACTGTTTTATGACCTTTCAAGAGCGTTGTGTCTTTGGTTTGCTTTTATTCTGACTATTTGTTTTGATGGACTGTTCTCAGAATTTCGCATAAAGGTGACGGGAAACAGTCTCTTTTTTTCCTTTGCCTTTCTTCTCATTAGCAGTTTTGTTGCCCACTTCAAGTATCGTCTTTTTTGCTCGGAATTGTGGCTGGCCAACTTTTTAGGAAAGGAACAAATTTAATATTCAAAGAGTCGTAGGTAAACAGCAAAATTGGCAGTGGATTTCTCCCCAAAATGTTACCTTTTTTTCTTGGGAGTAACTATGTCAGGGTTAGTCAGAATATCCATGACAAGGCATTGCTGAAAAGATCTGTCTTTGCTGACCTTAATGCTCACCAATTTATTAACTTAAAAGGAAAGCTAAATGGGTCCAGGAAGAAAAATATGCATCGTTCCATATGGAACGGAAACAACCAAAGCAGTCGTGGAAGGGTTAATGGACTCTTGACGAGCTTTAAGTGACTTAAGAGTCACTAAGTCTAAGGCTGGCAAACTGATGTGCCCAAGAGCTAATCAGTTTAACTTGGAGATAGGGGAATTGTTCTAACTGAACACTCTCTTGAGCTTCAAGATTGGGGAGAATAGAATAGTCTATGCTGTCGAAATTGACAAGTACCAATTAAAGAACCTATTGAATGCTAGCGGTAAAACTACCTGCTTGGACCAAGCATACAAAACAGGAACATCAGCGTAGGTAAAACTCAAGGTCAGCTTTCAATTATCCCTGAACATGCCTACTTCAAAGAACTACGACTAATGTTAACAAATTAAATCCTTCAAATAGACGATACTTTCCAAAAAGATAGGAACTATAACCATGTGGGTTATACATTGAATTTCATTGGATTATCAACTGTTTATTAATAAACTAGCACGTGCTACAAAACAATCACTCGGATACCCTAAACATAAGAGAAAGCTTAAAATACCAATCTCAAAAACAAAACTAACAACAATTACTTCGTAACACTTTTTACATGTATAGGGCTGTATTAAGGCGCGAAAACATTTCAATATTTTTTTGGAATTTCGAGTTCAAGTCGTCATTTTCTCATGAAAAATTGTTTTAATTTTTTACACAATGAGAAGAAAACATATTTGTCAAGACAAATGCCACTAAAATGTTCGAAAATGTACAAAGGTCTATTGGTGTCGCCCAAAATGGGGGAGCTTTAGCATCTACAACGGCGATGGCAGGGAAAACGTCACGCAAAGAGTGAATTCCCGCTGCTTTGGCTTCTTCGCTATTATTCCATCTCCTGTTATTTCAGTGTCAAATGTTGGCCAATTTTTCTGAAGTTGAATTCTAAAGGTTTTATCTAAGTTAGGAAAAAGAAAAAACAAGTCGTTTTCTTGTGTTCACGTCCTTCATAAAACGTGAATTTGGAAAGTTTCACGTAGTAGTCGCGCAACGACAGCAAAGAAATGAACAAAAAACGTTATTCACGTACAAAGCAAGTTGATGTTTTGTCGTTCTCGTTACCGTCGCCGTTGTTGATCCAATAAAAGCTCCCTATTCACGTCCGTGAACATTCTCTATTGTTTTATTCGAGTCAGGTTGACAGTACAAGTGTTGGTTGTTCCACCGGTGCACTTGCAGTAGCACAACAAGATCACCCCATTATCGCAAACTATGGTTTGAGTAAAATCTTCGTACTCATGGCTTTCCATCTCATCCCAGACCTCCTTTCCTCCGCTCCCCACTCCAAGCTTATTGGATCCTATGTCTGGATTGGAGAAGGCAATTGTGACCTCGGTGTCATTCATGTTATAGGTAACGTACCCTGAACATCCCGCCAAAGCGCCGTCTCTTTCATAGCTGAGGACTGTTTGATGATCGTTTGCGTTAATAGTCGGAGGCCATGTGAAACCATCCGCGACTCGTCCACTGTCATACCAATCCAGCACATACGTCATAGGGAATTGCGTTTCATTGGTGATTTCCACTAGACAATTATGTAGCTTCACCATTATGTGTCTATAAGGTTTAAAAGGACTACTTTTTTATTCTAGTAATGGTTTATGGGAGGCCGATATGCAAGTAGTCTGCTACACAGCCGTTTTTAGGGTCGTCACGCAACGCTCCTCCCAACAACAGTTTGCGTGACGACACTAAAAACGGCTGTATAGCAGACTAATATGCAAGCAAACAAAAAAAATCCATTTTTAGCCCTCCTGCCTATAAGCTTCTCTTTCACCCGCAAACCTCATATTTTTAGTCCTTTTTCTTCTCTCAAGAGCCTTAATGGCTCTTGTTCTCTCTATCTCCGGTCGAATGCTGGATGGGAGCACCCTGTAACGCAATTCAAAAGAGAAATGAACTACATTGTAGCTTGAATGTCACGAAAAGCGTTCATAATCGGTCATGGCTTGTTTAGACTGCGAATGAAGACTTATTTCTGGTCGTCGCTGAATTACTTAGGTTCATAGGGAGAATCACAGGAGAGATATCTGCAAGAACCTTCTAGATGCATTTTCAAGAGGCTTTGTCGAAACATGAATTTTACGAGCTCTGCAGACAGAAGAGTTACGATATTGCCTATACTTACAAAAATATCGTATTTATACGTCATGTTATCACATTTACGCTTCATACAAACCTTTTTATACCCAGAAAGAGAAAAAGTATCGCTGTTAACAACAGATGGCTCACAGACTCGTCAGTTGTATCCGAGAAATTGAAAGGAAAAGAGGAAATCAAAATCCTCGAGGATTATTATGTTATGACCTGGAACAATCGAGGATGGACTCAAGATGAAGTCATCTGACTACACTTGAAAGGTGTAACGTTTCATTTCTGGCCTGGTACCCCGGGGGGGGGGGGGCACTTGGGTATTTTTTGGGTGGGTATGTGCCGCCCCGGACTCCAAATTGGCACCCCGTTCTAGAAAAAATTTCCCCTAAAATTGATACCCCGTTCTAAAAATGGGCCAATTTTTTATACCCCGTTCTAGTATTCGCCCTAAAACTGATACCCCCTTCTAGAAATTGGCCAATTTTTTATACTCCGTTCTGGGGTGCAACAAGAGTACAACAGTTTGCTTGTTAACGCATTGAACCGTTTTTTTAAAAGCAATCTGTCCTTGAATACTTTCAAGTGGCTGCTTACAAAAGTGGAGCTTTCGTGCGTTCGAAATTTTATACCCCGTTCTAGAAAACGCCTCTGAAATGGATACCCCGTTCTAAATCAGGAGCTTCAAAATCACGACCCCTTTGGGCGGCACATACCTGTATAGGTAATGTATGGGAGTACCCCCCCCCCCCCGGGCCTGGTACCTGCCCATTCCAGGCTCCGTAGTGGGAAGAAAGGATCAGAAAGGCGAAAAACGGCGGGGATGAAACAGCAAAAATTGGCGAGGGAAGCGAGCCGAGTGAAGGACCCTTTCCGCTTCCCAGACTACCGCTCTTCTCGCTTCGCTCGCTTACTTTTTTTTCCTCCCTCGCCAGGAGCTTCCGGCCCTCGCAGATTTTTTTTTCGCCTTTTTCCCCCTTTGCGGAACCTGGTCCCAAGCTTTTTCAGGATAATTTTACGTTTTTGTGAAACTGCCCACCTAGCTACCCCTCACCTAAGCCAACATTTTGCCCTAAGTAAGAACTAAGTGTTAACGTTGGTTTAGGGGAGGGGTAGGTGGGCAGTTTCCCAGAAACGTAAAATGATCCCTTTTTGTTACTGATTAAACATCCTGTTCCTCTGACGAAAGTAATTTTTATTAAAAAAATTATGGGGGTAGCAGGGACTGTTTAGAAACAATTAAATATCCTAGCCAAAGTTGTTCGAAACATGGTAAGCTTTAATTCCGGATTAACAGAAATCAAAACATGAGTTGTCAGAACGAACGCTGGACGGCTAAGTACATCAATTCCAAGTCAAATCCGGGATGGATCTTTTTCTCAGAACCAAAATTTCTTGGATGCAGAGATTGCCAAATTTTCTTACCCGTGGTGCTCCGCTACGCGCACTTCGCGCGCGCGAGAGCTCCCAAATAATAGCATGATTTGTACGTGATATTTAGCATAAATACCACTCGTAATATTTCAAAATTGTCTCAAATTTCACTGGTCGAACCGCTCGTGAAACTACGTATAACAATGGACTACCTCTGGAGGTGGACTGACCAACCACTTTTTCCTCCTTGCCCTAAACGTTCCATTTATATATTTACACCGAAATTGCAGGAAATTTTGACATAATGGAAAGCGAGCAGTAAAGAGCACATGCACATAAAAAGTAAATACATTAATAAATAAATTGCTTACATGGCCTTGCTTATGCTCGTCGCTTTTATCTGCCAAAGACCACCCTTTCTGTTGATTTTAGTTCTCTGTTAACAAGGGGAATCAAGAAAGTTTGCAAATTCACTAGAAACTAACAACATGCACAGGCTACTTCAACAAGACGTGAGGCGTGATACGTTAGGTTGAGACAAAACAAACGTTACAGCTGTCCTTATTAGGGACTGTGCAATAATTACCTGGAGGGGGGGGGGAGGTTGAAAAATTAGAGGGGGGGCTATAGGAGAAAATGACAACAAGAGAGAGGGGGGGTTGGATGGAAAATTTAATACATACTGGGGAGGGCATTACTTTTTCATTCCTTTTTGCAAACTAGAAAAGTAGTAGAAGAGTTATTAGAGTTCAAATATAAATACTAACATTGGAATAAAACTGACAAATTTATCAACTCTAAGGTGTTCTGATCTATGAACTGTTATTTTCCTATCTGTCATGCAGTAGGAAAGGAATGCCTCTGTTATATATGTTAAAACAGTGCTACTTTATTAGCACTAGGATTTAATAAAACAGGAAACGTTAATCAAAAGTTGCAAAAGTAGCACTATAATGTTATTCAATGAAAAAGAAACATGCCAATGTTAGCACACATGGCATCATAATTTAGCAGAATGAAAAACCCAACTGTTGAAATTTTAATAGCGATACAAATTTAAAGTATGGTAATTAAAACACAGTATGATTAAATCGAGCTTCAAAAAAACAGTTCAATCAGACAGGAATTCCTGAGTTCTCACCCACGCACGCGGGAACCTTAGTGCCAGAGATGGTGTACTGAAGATGAGGTATCTCCCAATTCATGCGAAGACGATCGCGACACAAGCTCAGAATCCAGTGATTCTGATGACTCTTCAAATGACTCTTCGACATACGTCGAAGAGTTATTTGAAGTGATGTTTGTACCGGAGGAAGAAATCCAACAAGTAAACGAGGTATGAGGGAATCGATGGGAGGAGACTTTTTTTAGGGGGGGGGGGGGGTAAGCCTTAATATTATCATTATGCGAGAGGGGGTTGAAATTAATTTTTGCTTAACGAGAGGGGAGTATGACTTAGTTTTAGGGCATATTTCACCCATTTCCCAACTCCCCCCCCCCCCCCTCCAGGTAATTATTGTACAGTCCCTTATCCGGTGAAAAAAAGTCTAGTCTAGTTTGTTTGAAGTTGTGATTTATCTGAAAAGAAAAACAACAACTTACTAAGCCAATGAGGAACTGCAGTTTATTCAATTTTGCATCGCAAAGCAAAGATTTTAAGAGTTATATTTTACACCTTCTAACGCATTTCATTCACGCAGTTTTTTTTTTCTTAACCTTTCATGATGGCTCTATGGTTGACTACTGAAAATAGTATCATGCACGATGACTGTTACTCTACACTACAAGCTATCTTCTTGTCTTAGAACATTTTTTTACAGACTCCTTATGTTCAGTAATAACGAAACCTGATTCAGCCATTTATATTGAACCTTGGCCAGTACCCCAATTTATTGGCTACACAGCGGATATAATCACTTTCGTTTCTCCTCTGGTCATGTTCCTCAATCCATTTTACACGCAAATGAATTCCACCATTTTCTGCGAAATTCTTCTTGACGAACTTGTCTATGGCCAAGTCTTGTCTTTTGTGTTCGACCATCCTCCGATGAATATCGTTGCTTCTACCAACATACACTACCTCTGTACTGGTGCGGGGATGGGTGGTCCCTATAACATAGATCCCCTCTATGTGAGGAATTTGGCCTACGTTGTAGTTACTCCAACTTTTCTTCAGCAATCGTGTGCATATGTTTTCCATTTTCAGGCCTGAAACTGAAACATATACCAGGGATCAATAGCGCCTTTCTAGAAAAAAATAACTGTGTTTTTTAGCGAGCCAAAGAAAACCTGTCCTACCGATTTCATTTGAAAAATCATTACATGTATAGATCGGCATCCAGGTAGAGGTACATGATCAAAATGCTCCAGTTTGCGAATAAGGGAAAAAAAACACAAAATGAAATCAATCTTGCGTGACTTTCCAAGAAAGCCACTTCTTTAATTACTTATAAAGATTCCAAGAAAATTATTGTTATTGTACTTTTCATTTCAACCAAAGTTGCAGCGACTAGCCTAACGTATGATGCCAAGATGATTATACTTCATTAATTTAAGCAGATGAAGGTCCAAGACCTCGAGCACCGTTTCTTCTCAAGAGATTGATCGAAACGTTTCGATAAACACAAAACTCAGGCACAACATTGACCCGCCGTATGGAAGCATAATGTTTAATGCATTGTATTCCCACGTTGGCCTTATACTTGTCAAAAACTTCATTTTATACAAAAGCAGAGACTGAGGTGTTTCTCATTACCTTTATACTGTGTACAATGAGCAAACAAACCTAAGACGTCCCACGTCTGCTTTCTAAGCGCTCTGTAAATCTGAAAAGAAAATAATGGGTCAAAAAAAATCGGAATAGTTCTTATATAATGGTATCTTCGTCCGATATAACAGTAACTGTCGTTAAACCGCTAATGGGGTGGAAAATTTGCAATATGTCACATACTGAAGTCTGTTTAAGGGCGTGAAAATGAAAATGGCGCGCGAGCTGGCTTCAGGGGCATAGAAATTCACTAATAATAGAATTTGACCCTCTTCAGAATTTGCTTTCTCTCGGTCTTCAAGAAGGAGCCCAGAAAGTTTTTACAATAAGACAGGAAGTGAAATAAAATTTCTTATGACGTACAGAGTAGCAAATAGAAAAATAAGCTTTGTAGAGAATATCAACCTTACCTCAGAAAATCCGGCTATGTAATTGACGATTTGAATTTGAATTGCCCGCCGTTTGGAGTGAAAATTTATAGGCTTCATGACGTAATCGTTTCCTTCGATTCTGACCAATCACAACCAGGCTTCAAAAGGACTAAAAATATTTCAAAAATAAAAAAAGGGATATTTCCCTGCGATAAAAATGCTCCATAAATAACACTTGCTGGGGTCAATTTAATGAATAAACTTTTACACGTGTAATTTACAAGTGTAGCCATTGTTGTAGAGTCTGAGAACAATAACTACAATTGTAAATTACACGTGCAAAAGTTTTATTAAATTGACCCTTGGTTAATCATGATGATGGAAAAATCTAGTTCGCTGTCTATAAGCAAGAGTGTATAAGGCAAGGCGGATATCTCTATATCGCTTACGGCTTCAATATATTTTAATGTATTTTTATTGTAGTTCAATAGAAATTAAACTTTCTTCAGAAAAGCTGATGTAACGTATGTTTTTCGCTCTTTTCTAAATAGACAACAAAACTTTAGAGGGCAAGGTTGAGCAAACCTCTCTGTGATAATTCAGTTACATTTTAAGCATCAGCCGATTGCTTTTAAACCAATCGGAAGCGACTTTCCAAGAATGCGAAAGGGCTTTATCATTTTATTAAAACATCAAGATAATAAAAAAGCGCGGAAGTTATCCACTATTTCACCCGTTTTAAGCCTCTCGCTCACCTGCCTATACTCCAACTTTCCAAGGACAAAACAGAAATTAAGAAAATCATTCTTCCCCCGGATCAACATTTTCTGATCAGGAGCCTATCACGCTCCTGTCTGATGCAATAAAATAAAGCATTTGCCGCCGCAATCACCTGAACATAGGTCAAGGGGGTTTCCCGTCCTTCCTTGAGATGCCAACAACCCTCAACGAAACCGCAAATGGGAATTTTCCCTGCAATAGAAGAGGTCATAGAAGCTTTGTTATAAAACGTGCTGTTATTGACTCGAGATCTCGCGTTTCCAACCTCTCTTCTATTATGTTCAATCGATCAGCGACTGATATCAAAAGTGTGAGACACGTTTAAGAAATGACGCCATATGTAGTTTTGAAATGCTGATGCAGCAATTTCAGTTTCCCGCTCTTTTTCAAAATGCAAAACAATTGAGGGCAAGAATAAGCAAGTACCAGCTGCACGTGAATCAACTGACGTTTAGGTTGCTTACCATTTACAAAAAGGTTCCGGAAAATCCCGTTGTGAAAGTAACTGTAAATGGATCACGACGCTTTCCATCGTACCAGGGAAACTTTCCTGGAGCAACGGAACATCTGAAAAGGTAGTCCTCTTGTTCCAAACGGAAATTCGTGTTTCATTTCTTCAACACTCTTTGACGGCTTAATTCTTCGTCTTGATACTGTGACATTTTAGGACATTAACTAACACCTCAATTCTTCGTCTTCATATCTGACATACTGCGACATTTATTATGGAACATCATAACCGCCCTATGGTTCTTTTTGTCTTTATATTTGGCGCTTGCTTATTATACATGGTGTTTTTAATTCAATATGTTAGGCACTTTCTTGATTATATTTGGTGTTAAACGTTTTGTATTCGGTATTAAATTCATCTTGTTAGATGCTTTTCTCAGTATAGTTCAGTGCTTATTTTGTTGTATTCTGTGCTTAATTATTAAATTTGGTTCTTTATTTCCACGAGCAGTCTTTTTTCTTGGTCCATCGAGCAAAACGCGCGAGACACGCAAATGACCACGCGCGTGACCGAAGGCCCGTGACGGGAGAGGTAGTTTACTGGCCAATAGTTGTTGATAGATATTTACTCCACTAACTTCCAAAGTTAAGACCGCTTTTGCCGTTTTGACCATATCTGCCTTTGCTGAACGTGAGGTTATCTATTCTTACGGGCTTCCTTTTTTTTCTTATAATGTCATGATCCTTGTAAAAAAAGGCTTTTACACCTCTGTTTCTTGGCAACTCCCCACCTCCTGACCTCACCCCTCCGCCAGGCATGGCAGTTACCCAAGTTTTGACCGAGTGGAGCTTGGGACCAGGGGAGACCAAGATGGCGCCTGATAATGGCGCCTTTTTTGTTCAACTTCAAATCGAATCGGAATGCGCAAGGATTTTGCAACAAAGCGGCTTGGTCTTTCAGTTCAGTGGTTTATTAACTTCTGGATCATTTAACTGTGATGAAAAGAAAGTACTTTATTCTGAACAGAAAGGCTCAAGTCCGTGCACAAACCCTAGTCTATGGTGACAAAGCACTGATCTTGCACTGCATGGAGAATGTTGATCAAAGTACAGGTAAGATGTAACGCTTTAATTACGCTTACAAGGAAGTTTTAGAGCTAACGAAACTTCATAGTAGTAGCTTAGCTACGAATTTTAAATTATGTATTGTCAGAATTGTTTGGGTTAAGAGGGGTCAGCTAGGGATAGGTGGGTAGTCAAAATGTTGTGTGTTGGTATACTTTACATTTCCTAAGTCACGTGCCCAATTTCTTAGCTAGTGCTGGTAGAAATGGAAAGCTACAGAGCGATTAATTTTTTGTCCATTTTTTTGTGGTCTCCATCCTGTTACCCCTAACAGTGACCAGAATCTAATTTTTCCTCATGGTAGCACAGGTTGCCCAAGCTCAGTGTGTGAGTTTAATCATTAATACATGTAGTTTCATATTTGCATAATTTAAAATGGCCGTGAATATAAAGGATTTGTATGGGAATTCAGGTAAAAGATTCAAGTAGATAAATACTCGCTAGAATGTTCAATAAAATGCAGCTTACCGTATTTACTTTGCTTGTTTTTGCTTGCTGTGTAGTTTCCACACTTGGGGTTAAAGGAAATCGCTTAAATCACAGTGCATCGGGAAAATAACCGCACAGCAAGCAAAGACAAGCAAAGTAAATACAGTAAGCTGTATTTTATGTATTTTATGTAATAAGGACCTGTTAGTGAGATCTGTTGTCACATTTTACAAAATACAAATTACAGCAGGGAAGTCGACATGTCTCTGCTTTAATTTGTATTTTGTTTCCATTTTTCATTCACCAATATTCTCTTAATGGCCATTTCTCCTTCTCTCCTCCTGTTCCCTGTCTTTGTTTGTTGCCATTACTATCACCACAGTGGAAACTCTATGGGGACACCCTCTGGACATGAAAAAAGTTTCCATTTCTGGAGCTGGCCATTTACAAGAACGGTGCTCAGTATGGGAGCTTGCCCGACTACAAATAAGCATAGAAAATGCAAAAATCCTGTTAGTTAGTGTTTGGCTATGCTGTTGTTCTGACAATGTTGTAATTCAGTCACAAGCATAAAATTCAAGGGGTGTTTTGAAGTATAACTGGAGTGTATACAAAGAAAAAAAAAACAGCAAGGCTGACATAAATTCATTGTCACCACGAACAGTGTTATAAAGTTGACATAATAAGATTCCATTTGTTCAGGTGTCTGCTTACAGTAGCTTAAAACGAAGCTAAAATCTAACTCATAAACCCTGAAAGTGTCCACAGCTGTCTGGCACAGAGATTGTCCACTTATGGGAATGTAAAAATAGAGAGTTTTTATGGGAGTTGAAACATGCTTTTTGTAAAGGCAGCCATAAGTAGAACTGTTCACTTAAGACAGTGTCCGCTTCCACTGTATTTCTATTACTCCAGTGAATTTATGTGTCCTAGCCTTCTTTCCCTAAGCAACTCCCTTGTCTCCCTTCATCCTTCCCTATGTGTCTTTTGTTTCCAATATTTATTTTGCCTTTATGTGCTTTTATCTCTGTGTATGCCACTCACATTGTTCCCGTTCCATTATCTTGTAGCCATTATTTTCATTCAACAGCTTGTACCTATAAACCTTTGCTTTCTCTAATAGACCCCTTCAGATTTCCTGTCCCCATTTTGTTCCTGGCTTTGTTGTTTCCATAAATATATTCCTTTGACTAGTACCCCCTCTTTCTTTTTTACCTTGTTTCCCTTCTCAATTTTGTTGTAATAATTATTCCATGCACCACTTATTTGCCCTTGTTATTTTCCCCTTTTGTTCAATTTTTATCCTGTTTTGTTAGATTTGTCATCAGCTGTACCACCTTTTTACCCTTTCCTTGTTTCATTTATTTTTATCCCACTGTCCAATGCTGCCTCACTCATGTCGACTTTGCATTGTCTGTACCACTTCTATCTATCCTAGCTCTACCCTATACCTTTTACTGCCTGTCTGTTTTGTCCTATCACCAATATTCTCTCCCTCTCATGCCTCTCCTTCCCCAGTTCTTCTTTCCTTCTCCTTTGTTCCTCCTGTTTCCCTCATTTGCTAGTTTTTCTGTGCACAGACCTTAGCCCAATGAAAATAGAAACGTGCAAGACTCTAAGGTCTCAGGTGAGGTGCCCTTCCCTTTCTACCCTTCCACCATTCTGAAAAGATAAACACTTTGGTTGGTCATTGCTAGAGATTGTTAGGTACCTTGCTAGCCACTTAGTTGTTCATTTTTGCCTAACGAGAGTCAGATCAGTGAAAGTGTAGTGTGCTGCCCCTGGCCTACAGTTGTCATCATCTGAGAAGACTGGAGCATCTAACCATTTGCAGATGTCAGAAAAAAAGCAGCACTTTCTTGTCAGTTAATTCTAAGGCCCAGTTATTAAAACAGATTAATTAGGCGCTGTTTGGCAAACCACCCTCTACATGTAAATGTAAATCATTTTAACTTTGCTGTTAATAGCATCAAGAAGGCTAGTACAGCCTAGACTAGAGAGACAGTTATATACTTGAAATGAACACCTTCTAAACAGATCTAAATTCTTACTGAGCCTCTTAAACCACCATTTAGACTTTTTAAATAATTACCTTTCAGTGTTAGTTTGGGCTGGTGAACCCTTTAACATGACTATTGTTGTGAAGTCTGGGACTTCAGCTGACTAGTGAAGTGAATTCCGTTATTTCATTCACCACTAATCCCCCACCCCCGTTCTTTTTTAATCCCTTTATAGCTGACACATGGCTGTGTCCCCTTGATTTTTTGGTCTTTAAGTGACTTTTTGATTTGTTGCAGTCAAAAGTGTAATGGACTGATGGCTGACAGTTGTTACCCTGAAGAGTAACAAAGAGAAGACAGAATCAAAATGTAAGTTTTAGATTACATCCTTCCTGACAGTTGTTCCTCATACATTGTAATAATTTCTTGAGGCTTGTTAAAATTGTTTCTGGGGCGTAGCAACCTGTTCAGATGCTACGCATGTACATAACTAAACGAAATGAAAGTACTGAAATGATATGCAGTACAATAAAGAAAAGTATAGCAAAGCAAAGCAAATAAATATGCCTGAGAGGGCTAAGGTGATTGGGGAGACTACAATAACTAGGATGATTGAGGATGACTAGGGTGACTGGGATGGCTGGTATCACCAGGATGACTAGGGTGACTAGGATGACTGGGATGGCTGGTATTACTACAGTGTAGGATTACTAGGGTGACTTGGATGGCTGGTATTACTGGGATTACCAGGATGACTACGATGACTGGAATGAGAGGCTGAGGTGACTAGAGTGACTGGAATGACAGGAATGACTAGGACCAAATTATTATTGTGGGATGTATACATGTATGAAGGCTAAAATGACTGAGGTGACTAGAATATTTTTCAATGGTTGCTTTTCAATAATGTGTGACTGATATACATGTAATTGGGTTGACTGGGATGACTGGATGATTAGGATGACTACAATAACTACGATGACTAGGATCGATGAGTAGGATGACTAAGTGAAGTGAAGTGATGCCTAAGGCAGTGTTCTCCTCATCAGGAGGTAACTGGTAAAATTTACCGCCTAAAGCAACACTTCTTACCGCCTGCAACCGCTTGAAGGTTTACTTAAATTAAATGAGTAATTTTAAAAAATACGCAAGTTGTGATGTGATCTGATTCTCACAAGAAAATGAATGAATATGGGGAAAAGTACTAAAGTATACACAGCTTTTCTTTTTCTGGGCCACGCATTTTGGAAAAACATTGAAGACATTATTGGAATTAGATATTTAATTAAATTGTTGTCTTAATATGACAATGGCCAATTTGCTTAAAATAGGTCTTAAAATGAGGGAATGACGTTTCAGAGAACTTAGCTCGTAAATTTCCCAGCAAGGGCAGGGCCATGTCCCTCACTCCACCATGAGATTGTGCCTCTGGCACATATTTTTTGCCTTATACCGGCCATGAATGGTCCCTTACCTGAGGGACATTTTATGCAAGTTTAAACTCATCGCTAATGATGAGCTTGGGAGCTGGTACCTTAAAGGTTAGTGAGGGGCCAAATGCAATAAGCAGAGAGGAGGTATCCATGGCAACCCTGGAAGCGGGAACCACCCCAAGAGCAGCCACTAACCGGCACCGTCACACTGAATAAATTCAGTGGAGATACTTACCTAAGAGAATACTTACCAAACCACCAGGCAGGGAGGGAGGAGAGGGAGCAAGAATCCGCAATGATTCGCAAGAAGGCAAACATTGATCCGCTACGATCAGCAAGAATCCGCAATGATTCGCAAGAAGGCTAAAAATGATCCGCTACGATCAGTAAGCAACAGCGAAGACGGCAAGAATCCGCAATGATTCGCAAGAAGGCAAACATTGATCCGCTACGATCAGCAAGAATCCGCAATGATTCGCAAGAGGGCTAAAAATGATCCGCTACGATCAGCAAGCAAAGCTACAATGCAAAGCAACACTAGCAAAAGGGCACACAAGGAGCCCTGCAATTCCCCGCGGGCCGCCCCGTAGGTCACATACTGAAGTGGGAGAAGACTGCTGGCCAACTCGCTCGAGTTTAACTTTGCCTAAATGATATTTAGCCACATTTAAACTCATCGCTAATGATGAGCTTGGGAGCTGGTGCCTTAAAGGTTAGTGGGGGGCCAAATGCGATAAGAAGAGAGGAGGTATCCATGGCAACCCTGGAAGCGGGAACCACCCAAAGAAACCCGTCTCCAGGTGCTTGGAGAACGGAGGGACCCGTCAACAGGGTGACTTGGTACCTCCGATCACCCAAACAAATCCCCAAGCACCAAACAACTCCCACAGCTGCGCAAATTACGAAGGCACTAACCTACAATTTTGTAGCTGATCCGCAAGCTGAAATAGGCAAAAAGTCCTGAACCAGGACAGATGGCTGCCAAGCAAGCTACCCCGGGAAGCAGTGAGGATTGTGCAGTGACGGGATTCTGCATGGAACTGTGGAACGCGCTGAAGCTAGTTTTTGTGAGAATGCAACTAGCGAGTCAGCTAGTGATGTCATTGTAAGCAGGCTGCACCACTGCAATTTTGCTTCTGTAATAAATCTTTCTTTCTTTTGGTTGGGTATCCAAGGTTGCCTAGCAACAATGTGGCGACTACGCTCCAATAATCTAGCTGATCCGCCAGCTGAAATAGGCAAAAGGTCCTGAACCAGGACAGATGGCTGCCAAGAAAGCTACCCCGGGAAGCAGTGAGGACTGTGCCGTGAAGGGATTCTGCATGGAACTGTGGAACATGAAGCTAGTTTTTGCGAGAGTGCAGCTAACGAGTCAGCCAGTGTCCTAATACAAAGCTGATAAGCGTTATTGGGCCAATGGCCCATTGATTCAGAATCCCACTGCCAGCAGCGACAGTGGCAGCTCCAATACGAAAGCTAGGGGAGAAGGAATTGCCCGGTATCTGAGCTGAAGTTATGATCTGCCTAAGCCAATCTGTAATAATAGTGCGGGTGAGAGGCTGCCATTCGCAAACAAAAACAAGGGGCCAGAAGAATACCCCCTAGAAGCAGGGAGTATCATGATAGCGTGCACTGCAAAGAGAGGATGCTTGTCAAGGCCAATGTGAATGAAAAGAGCCTTTCCGGGACGGGTCTGTCTTGGAGCCCTTGATTCGTATGCGCAAGGATGATGCGGCCGATGAAGAATCCACTGCGAAGTCCGGGACACTCAAGTGGAGGGATGACGAGTAGCTAGATAGGGTAGGTACCATGAACTCAGAGGCACACAGGAAGCCTAAGTACCCCAGAAACGAGCTGCCCCGAACATCTGATGATCTGGAGGGCTGAGATCCAAAGACTGCGAGATAACTAGCATCAATTAATCTCATCCATTATAAGCAGCCGCATGGACGAAGGAGTATCCTGACAGCGCTTGATGCCATGAATGTCCCTTTGCAGGCGGAGAAAATCTGCAAGCAGATGCGAGCACCCCTGATCCATGTGGAGAGCTCTAAAGCCTGATAAATTAACCTTAATCAACAAATGCTGGAGAGTCCTGGCCAGAAACACAACAATTAGACAAGGAGTCCATTCGTCCATTAAGCATGAAGACCTTGATGGGTGCAAGTTGCCAAGCTGTCAGCAGAAGGAAATGAATTTCACTTGGCCTGACGCATAGGAATGCCGAATCAAGGGAGCCAGGCCACGAGTACAAAAGGAGTAGCACTGCTGTTCTAAATCAGGGAAGTCAAGTCGGTAAGCAGGACGAGAGGACTCCGCATCGAAGCTGGACAAGGCTGAGTATTTGGAGCCAGCTGCCTGGATTCCTGCCAAGGACAATGAGAGCGAGCATCAGCACTCTGATTCATAACGCCTTGCACATGTTGGGAGAAGCTATGACGTACCACCACGAGCAGCAAAATGCGAAGCAACCGCATTAAGCAGGGAACTTTAGAAGTCCTAGCATTCGAGATGTGGACGACAGCATCGTGGTCAGAGCGAAAGAGTACATGCTTTCAGTCCCAGTGGTGGCACCAAAAAACATGGGAAGCAATTTCTGCTAGGAACAGCTCCTGATAAGCGATAGATTGCTGCTGCTGAGCAGGAACCGGGGACCCAGAAGCCCTTTAGGACGTTTAATAGCCCAGTGATCCAGCTGCATCCAAAGGAACTGCCACATCAGCTTTAGGGAGCAAGCCTGGAAGGAGCCAAAAACTAACCCCATTCCACTGTGACAAGAACTGATGCTACCAAAGCGAGTTCAGATGACACTTCCTGTTGAGGCTAATCAGGTGATCCTTCTTGTGGAAGCAGCACAAAAGGTCGATCATGCAATGTAGGAAGGCGCTTCCTGGCCACACCACATTGGCAGCATAATGTAGATGGCCAAAGAGGGGCTCCAGTTTGCATCTGTTGCACCACCTACGCGGAAGCCACGAGCTTATCAGGCCCTGCAAGGCCGATAGTTTGTCTGCTGGCAAGCGGGCAGCGTGATTGATAGAATCAAATTCAATTCCCAGTACTACAAGCAACGTTGCAGGGCCCTCACGGTTCTCAAATGGAGAGCTAGGCCTGGCCATTTGCAAACTGCTAGCGCGGTACTCATGTTGTGCACACAGTGTGGGGAGGGGGAGACAGCGGCCACGAAGTCATTCAGAGCAAAGCAAGACACAAAGCGCCCTCGCGAAAGAGAATTGATAATTTAGTCACGTGATGTCGCCCGGAACACTCGAGGATCGTAAGCAGAGTCATTTGGCTTTGGTCATAACTCTTTCTTTCTATTGGTTTGGTATCCGCACTTGCCTAGCAACAGTCATGACAGCGTCCCAATTGAGCTCAGTAGCGTGATGTCATTGTCAGCAGGCTGCACCGCTGCAATTTTGCTTCTGTCATAAGTCTTTCTTTCTTTTGGTTTGGAATCCAAGATTGCCTAGCAACGATGTGGCAACTACGCTCCAACTGACTGACTTTTTTTTTTTTTTTTTTTTTGCCTGTTTTGGCCGCCAAGAAATGATTTTGGCTAGAAATATTGACTGCAGAAACATTGAAGCAATTTGGGCCAGTAGCTTCAAAATAAGAGCAAAAATCGAGATACAAGAGCATTTTTCAGTGCATCTCACTTCGCAGACGAGTTTGTGGATGTCCTGCGATATGGTTCTCCAGAGTGTTTTGATCAGTTTGGCTTTTTACCGTCGAAACCTCGTCTTTTTTTTTTTGAAATCTAGTTTGGAATTCAATTCACACTGTGGCCAACCCAAGTGTATTGGTGTCCTGGTTTCCTCGCAGATAGATCAAAGTTCCTGCTCTGTACTGCGGCAAAGGAACAATAATTTCCAAGCAAATTGTACTGTTGTCAGGTTGCAGTTTTTTTTTTTTTTTTCATATGGCCGCCAACATAATGCTAAATATGTTTCCTAATACACTTTTAAATAACACCATACAAATTGTAAAAAAGCAGAAAAATAAGAGAAAGAACAAAGCACAGACCTTCACGATGATGTTGGCAGTGGGTCGCCCAACCAGTTCCTAACCTCGCCCGACGGGGCTTAACTTGAAGGGGAGCTACTAAAACATTGAGTTTCGCGAGGGTAATTGCAAGATACGCATTTATTATCTAAATAATGATGCAATGCAATTGAGTTAAAGAGCAAGGGGTAGAACGCTTGGACATGAAAAGCTTACCAGTCTCAAATTTGTTGCGGCTGCGTGCTTGCTGGAGGCCCAATCGTACGCTAACCGTACGCGGCCGGTGAACTGGCCATAGGTCTGCAAGATCAACAGCTAATAAAGTAAGAGATCCTTCCAGCGGTGGGGAAAAATGACGTCAGCACGAGACAATACACTAAAAAGGCCTCCAGCCAACCGCCAATATCGTCCATATGCCGGTTTTGGCTTTTTAGACGCTCGGGGCGAAGGAGCAACGGGCGATACCGGCGGCGAAAAAGTTGACACAAAGAAGGGACAACAAAGTTTGGCCTACCTTGCAATTGGTTAACCGATCCGATGCTGGTAGCAGAAATTGGTGGGAAACCAAGACTAGACGCAGCCAGATCCAAAGCTTGAGAACGCAAACGAATGTCGTGGGTACGCCCCCAGCCACGCTTGAGGCTGCCGGAACGCTTGTTGTAGATGTAGTTTGTTCGGCTGAGAGCGCTGATTTAACGGCTGCGACCACGGAGGCGCGGCCAAAAGGCAAAGGACGGCACGTCCGGAACGCTAGTCAGATGCGATGGGCTCCCAAAAATCGTTCGCAGAAGAAGGAGGAACTTCTGGAATGGCACTCGTTGTCAAAGTGGGCAGTCGTGAATCCAGCGGCAAAAACCGGCAGCAAGGCGGCTGTTTGTGTTACGTAGAGACATGCTGTGAGTAAAAACGGTGTGTAACGGCGAAGACGGCAAGAATCCGCAATGATTTGCAAGTAGGCAAACATTGATCCGCTACGATCAGCAAGAGTCCGCAATGATTCGCAAGTAGGCAAAAATTGATCCGCTACGATCAGTAAGCAACAGCGAAGACGGCAAGAATCCGCAATGATTCGCAAGAAGGCAAACATTGATCCGCTACGATCAGCAAGAATCCGCAATGATTCGCAAGAGGGCTAAAAATGATCCGCTACGATCAGCAAGCAAAGCTACAATGCAAAGCAACACTAGCAAAAGGGCACACAAGGAGCCCTGCAATTCCCCGCGGGCCGCCCCGTAGGTCACATACTGAAGTGGGAGAAGACTGCTGGCCAACTCGCTCGAGTTTAACTTTGCCTAAATGATATTTAGCCACATTGAACGAGACAAGTTAGATAACTATGAAATCACAATTAAAGTGGAGGAGCAAGGAAAGAGAGGCAGGTGGAAGGCTATTAAAGTGTGAGAATACAAAACAAGAAATGTGGAATTTATAGAGTCAATGGAGGGAAAGAATACAAAGCTTCAAGACTAGGAGGTTTAGAACGTGTTCATGGAGGAGAAAAAGTGATAATTCGCACGAGAGAGAGTAAAGAAGAAAAACCGATCTGTTCAATTATCACGCGAGCTTATGAGCCGTGTTTGGCCTGTCAGACGCTCATCTCGAACTGAATCGATCGTTGTTTCGGTCAGCATTCATGAAATAGTGTACACAGTCTCTCAAGAGACAATCCACAGATTCCAACAAATCCATTGTCAGGGAGCCAACAACCACCACTACTGTGAAGGCAATGAATAAGAACCAAACCTTGCTCGAAATTGCAGCTATGCTTAATTCAAACTGAAGTTACTTTTCAGCTCCATCGCACATGAAGGAGTTTTTTGCTGAACGGTATAATTTGGTGCCTCTTATACAACAACTTTCTGTGACCCCATATACACATGCTTGTTTGAAACCCGTATATATGGGCTTTTTTGTGCGCATATATCGTTTGTAAGAAAAATTAATGGTCATATACTTGGGAATAAAACCCGACAAAGCAGGAAAGAACGCAAGTATACGTGGCAAAAAAATGCATCATGTATATCGTGAAGCAGGAATGATTGCAAGTATACATCGGAAAAAACCACACATATATCGTGTCCTAATTTGGAAACAAATCGCCGACCATAGTGAACAAGCCATCCTAAACTTCGAGTTCGGAAACTGACTAGCAACAAATTTGGCATGTTCTGGTTGTTCAGAGGAAGCAAATCGATTGAAAATCAATGAAGATTTTGTACAATCCCATTGGTCAGCTTGGAAGAAGAAATAATTGATATAGATTTTCCGCAATTCTATTGGGGGGCTTTGCCATTGTTCGTACAATGAAACCGCATTTTTTTACTGTAGTCTGCCACAGGCATCCCACAGAAAAAGTCATTGGTTACTTTTCAAGTTCAACTATTAGTGCTATTTAAATGATGGAAGATGCCGTTCAAACATTTTTTAGATGTTGACGCAAAGTGTCACCCTAGCCATGCGAGTGAATGCAAATGCAAACTGCTATTGTATAATTTGCATAGTTCAGGAATTTCTTGCAAGAATCAAATGCTGAGTTTTTATAGAGTAGAGAGATGTTTTGATCTGAGAGAAGTTAGAAGATTGCTCAAAACTTGAAGGAAGGTTGTAGATTCTCACAGCAATTGAGTATCAGGAGTAGAGAGCAAATTACTTGAAACAAAAACCCTTTATAATCATTTGTAAACAAAGGCTGTTCCGGTTTGATGAGTCTTTCAGGAATTGAGAATCGAGAATCAAGAATCAACAATCAAGAATCGAGTCTTGATTCTCGATTCTTGCGAGGATCGAGAATCGAGTGTCAACTTACTTTTGAACGGTACTGCAGGTTGACTGGTATTACTAGGATGACTGGGATAACTAGAATGACTAGGATTACTGGGATGACTGAGATGAATTGGACGAATAGGATTACTGGGACAACACGGATGACTACTAAGGATGACTTAGATGACTAAGATGACTGGCATGAATTGACCCATTGGTAATATTATATTAAAATTCATACTTGGCTGCAAGGTTTGCGGGGATAAAACAAAAGAAATCATCTTGAGGCTCAACAATGAATGATACATTTCTTTTGTTTTATTGCCCCAAGCCTTGGAGCCAAGTATGAATTTTAATATGGCGAAAATGGTCTATTGGATGGCTAGGATGACTGTGAGGAACAGGGTGCAAAGAAAGTCATTTTTACAGCTTGCCATTCGGGCAAGCTGAAGCTAACATTTACTAGCCCAAATATCATTTCAACTAGCCCAAAAAACATTTTGATGAGCTGATTGATTTCACAGTTCTTCTGTAATTTGAATTCCTCAAAAAAATTCACTTGCCCATCGGGCAAGTTAATAACAGAATTCACTAGCCCGATAACAAAATCCACTAGCCCCAGGCTATCGGACACTACTTTCTTTGCATGCTGGAGGAATGGGATTACTAGGAATGACTGGGATGACTGTGATGAATGGGATTACTGTGGTGACAAGGATGACTGAGATGCAGTAGATGAAGTAGGGTACAATTCTGCAAATGTAGAGCGCTTTTGTTAGTGTAAAACAATAAATGTTAAACAAGATAGTGGCTTGTTGGTGTGATAAATGACAACCAATAAATTTATGATTTTTACAATTTCATGTACAGTTTAATAATGTTTCAGCTTAGAATGTAAGCTCTCCTTTAATCAAGAAACCTGAAAAAGATTTGGGCTTTAAGGATGTGGGGAGTGGGATTTGGAAAATTGTGCACCCCTCTTTCTACAAAAATCCTTGCTATGCTCCTGTGTTTTATTGCTGATGTGTATTGATGTTTATTATCATACTTGAGATGAGAGTTAATTCTCTAGCGTAGAGTTAATGGTTTAAAAACAAGAATTGTTTGGGTATGGTCTTTAGGCATTAAGCAGATATTATATGTGATATCCAAACACCTATAAGTAGGTTTAAGAAATGAGTGATGGCTAAGTTTTTTAAGCTATGGTGCCGTTGAATGGAACGTTATCCCACTTAAGTCCTTACAATATTATTTCAAAACATTTTCAAGCTCATTTACTGTCAAAGTGTTCCCAAAAAATCTAAATTGTTGATCTTCTCCATCTAGGAAAGGTTACTATACTTTATTCAGTGTTTTTATATGGATTGCAAGGAGTGCTGCGATTTTTAACAAGAATTGACAGATTCATATTGTCACCAATTTATGTGCTGATAAAAATGGTTTGTTTACATGTATTTTTTCAGGCAGAAAAAGAGAACAAAGGAGGCATTACCTGGTCAGAGGTTAATAGAAATGGACTGCATTCTTTGGAGGTGAGTTTGTATTAATTAGAGGACAACAGCATCATATTCTGGGAATTACAACTCAGTGGTTTGGTTTGTATGCTGTCTTTATTTATTACTTAACAATTAATGAATGAGGCTGAGTATCTTATGAAGAATAACTATGGAGATTGAGGAGGGTTTTATCCATCGAGGCCATAGGCAGAGGCGGATAACACCCTCTGAGATCTCCGTAATTCTTCATATGATACAAAAGCTGAATTCAATAATTGTTTTATTATTCATTCAAAATAATTCCTAGTTTAAAAATAAAGCTAAACCATGCTTACTTCCATCGATGTTAAGTTCGCCTTCGATAGTGCACGTTTAGGGTTGTTCAGCTCCGCAAATTAATATTCTCTAAATAGCAGATGTCGCCCTTAGAGTTGTGTTCTTGCTGTTCTTGCCATGTTTTTAGCTCTAATTTCGCCTAGTTCTTACTGTTGAAATGAGTGAAATGTCCGCCATTTTTTGTTTTCACAACCAAAACAACTCAACCTGGTCCTGAGGTCTTCTTGGTTAACGGTGCCTTAACCTGCAAGAACGCTGCATTTTTGAAGTCATTTCCTTGTTAAACACAAAATTCTTCCAAATTTGGTCATCAGTAACTGGTTATGGGGAATTTTGCATGTGCTTTAAGCCAATCAGAATCGGAGATTTGAATGAATAATGATAATAGTTACCCTACTTCATTACAGAGACTTGTTGTTACCCTCTGTCAGTGACCAGCGCGGGAGATCACTGAGGGCCCTTTGCATTTGTCAGAACCGACTGACCAGACCACTCCCGTCCCAATGAGAATTTCACTTTTAATCAAAACAACTAAGTCAGACATATCCTAAATAGTATGCATGAAGGAATGGTTTTTCTGCTAAAACTCTTGGTAAGAGCCTATTTCATTGTCAAAATGACCAGTCTGGCCATGGTCTAGCAGGGCAGTTCTGACTTTTGGAAAGTACCTTGAGTGTGGGCTTTATAGCTGGTTCAGGGTTTTTCTATGATGATGAAGTGGACATTTGCGTTGGTTTTAACCACCCAGCTGTTGTTGTACAGCCATTTTTTATAAGTAACTGCTTATCTTATTTACTTAAAAAATTAATGTTTCTTGAGATAGTCTTCACAAGCCAATGTAAAGCGGTTGTCAGATCACAAATTTTAAAATTACTTAAGTATAGAAAGTTAATATTGCAGGCAAATGTTTTTGCTAAAATCTTCAATGAATTTTGAAAAGAATCAGCAAGAGTTCATTTTTATTTTTTTATTTATTTATTCTGGTAGGAGACATTTTTGCAGAAAAATGGACGTTCGTATATATGTAGAGAGACTAATTCTTCCTTTCTACCTGACAGTCAAATTTACCTCTATAATTTCTTTCATCTCTTGCCATTTAACAGAACCCCTCCCATTTCATGATGTTCTGGAAGATTCTTTGCCCATCACAAGTTGGATATCAAACACATTTCTTCAATTAAAGGGATGACATCTCAAGAAGCAGAAGGATCGTGGTCCCCCGTTGGTGATTTCAGGCATTTCAGGTATCAGTTTTTTCATTTTTTTTAAAACTTTCTTAACTGCTATAAAGCTACTGCATTTTGTTTAGAATTTTTTCAGAGGTACACACAATTTTCCAAATCCCACTGACTCCCCCCATTAAAGTATCAAATCTTTTTCAGGCTCCTTCATTAAATATGTGGTTATCCCACTCATCCTACTTATCCAACTTATTCCAGTCATCCTCTTCATCCTAGTTATCCAAGCCAACCCAATCGTCCTAGTCAACCCAGTAGTCCCAGTCGTCCCAGTCATTTCCGTCATCAAAGTCACTTCTGTCATCCCAGTGACCCTAGCCACTCCAGTTATCCCAGTCATCCTAGTCTTCCTAGTCAATCTAGTCTCACCTGTCATCCTAGTTATCCCAGTCAACCCAGTCATCCTAGTCCTCCTTGCATCTTAGTCATTCTAGTTATCCCACCCATCCCAGTCGTCATAGTCAACGAAGTCACCACTGTCATGTCCGTTACCCTATTCCTTGGATTAGCCTATGTCTAGCCACACCCTCTGTCCATCCTCCTTTGTCGGGGAGGGGGGGGGGTGGCTACATGTAGGCTAATCCGAGTCAACCCATTCATCCCTGTCATCTCAGTCTCTGTAGTCATCGTAGTTATCCCTGTCATCTCAGATATTCCATTCTTCCCAACCACCCCAGTCATCCTAGTTATCCTAATAGGCCATTTGCACTAAGAGGCATGTGACGTCGTTTTTTGAAATGAAACTTACATGATTTTGCCTTCGAAAAACGATTAGTGGGTCATATCTTAAACAAAATAACAGTGATTTGGTTTTTCAAACCCGCACCATTTTCTTAAAATGAATCAGTTTGTAAATGGTCACGTGACCAAAATGTGATTTTTTAAAATTATGAATTACCTCTCTCTGAACACAAATTTTGCACTTAACCCATTCGCTCCGTAACCGCCCGTGCGTTTTTCAGTTTTAACGGTCAAGGACAACTTTCTTTGCTAACTTGTGTAGAGTGAAGAGATCTTTCAAACCATACCAGAATGAGCGCAATTCAGTCAAGGACACTGGAGAAAGAAGAAAAAAACCATGTGACATTGACCTGAAAATCTCCATGAAAATCTCCATTGCCCACCTACCTTTCCTTTCACCTAATCCTAAGATCCTAAAAGCTTTCCTAAAAACACTTCCCACCAAAGTGAAGCCTACTAAATGCCCAGCAAGAGAAAAAAAAAATGAGGCAAGAAAAGCGAAAAAAGAAGGGAGGAGAAAAAGCGAAAAGTAAAAGTCAAGACTGCTGTGTCACTTTTAAACCTAAAAACTATCTCGAAATTTTGCTTTCTGCGCATGCCCGAACTTTGCAAGCTGATGTTTTGCGTCTGGATCAGAAGGCCGCCAAGTGTACGACCTGTAAACCGGTTTGTGGTAAATTTTAGCCCTTTATAGCACGACAGTGACCAGAAAACCACTTGACTAGCTTCAAAACGTGTTTTTCCGCAAAATCTCCAGGAGCAAATGGGTTAAACTTCAAGGAAAATGTTGAAAAGATGATGTGATAACGTTTACAGCACATCTGAGCGTAACTATGAAACGTTGAACAAGATATAAGCAAAAAGTAGTTTTGGCCGCCATGTTGGAGGGCAAAAGCATGCCCTCCAACATGGCGGCCAATACAAATCATACTACTTTGCTGAAAAATCACAGTGCCATAAAATATCTCCCTTAAGTGCTTTTCCTCTCAAATTTCGGGTGTAAGATAATTTTTGTGTGCTCTAACAATTTTTGGCATCAGCAAGATTCCAACTCATTGTTTAAAGGAAGCATTGGTCACGTGACCTCTTAGTGCAAGTGGCCTATCGACTCAGTCATCCTAGTTCCCCCAGTCATCCCAGTCACCCTAGTCATCCTAATCATCCCTGTCATTCTAGATATCTCTGTCATCACAGTTACCCCAGTCACCCCAGTCATCTCTGTTATCTCATCACCCCATTCATCCTAGTCACCCTAGTTACTCTGCTTCTCCTTTTCATCATAACCATCCTGTTACCCCTGTTATCACGCTAAAAGAAGTCATCCTATTCATCCTAGTCACACCAGTTGTCCTTGTTTTCCTAGTCATGCCAGTCATCCTAGTAATCCCAATTGTCCTAGTCGTCTTAGTCATCCAAGCCATCCAAGTCATCTCATTAATAGTCATCCCAGTCATCCTGGCCATGTCAGTTATCCCAGTAACCCCAGACATCCAAGTCATCCTAGTATCCCACTCATTCCATTCATCTTAGTCGCCCCAGTGATCCCAGTGATCGTAGTCATTCCCTTCATCCTTGTCATCCTATTCATCTCAGTCATACATGACACCCTCATCATCTCAGTTGTCTCATCATCCTTGTCATCCCAGTTTTTCTTGTTATCCCTGTCATCATAGTCATCTCTGTCACTCCAGTTATCCCCAGTCAACCCAGTCCTCCTAGTCATCCCAGTAATCCCAGCCATCCCAGTTATCCCAGCATCCCAGTCCGTCTAGTTACTTCATTCATCCAAATAACCCTAGTCATCCCAGTCACCCTAGTCAACCTTAGAGTTTGCAGACACCTTGAAAGTCCTTGAATTTTAAAAATTAATAAAAATTCATGGCCTTGGAAGTTCTTGAAAAATGAAGTCAGTGCTGAAAAGTCCTTGAATTTTAGTGTGACCACTATGTTAAACTGGGAAATGAAGAAAGAAAGTATATAAGCCCAAGATCATAACATTTAGGCAGACTAAAAACACATACTTTAAGTTACTTAATCAAGAACTAAGCTATGTGCTTGGCATGTCGGTGAAATTTTCACTTGCACAGATGACAAGTATGAATACTGGAGAGACTGTAGAGGGTGAGAGAACAGGACATCCCTTATATGACTTGGGAATGGAAAAATGCTTTGAGAGGGAAAAAAAAGTATGCTAGAATGTTTTCAAAAGAACGTATGGTCAAGAACTTCGAACTCAAGAGGAAGTACTGAAATCTAGCCACACAGAAGTGTCAAAAAGCAATCAGAACATATTGGTACAAAATGATGGAAGAACATAAAGACAGACCAGACAAGTTTTTTGATACTTTCAAACCTTTCATTAGTAACAAAGGTAAGGGATCTACAGCAATACATCTAAAAACTAAGGAAAACAACAACAAAAAGAATCAAAGTGAAGTCGCAGAAACGTTGGCCAGATACTTTACCAATGCAGCATTAAATATTGGAGGAGATCACATCAGCCGTCTGACTGAGGAAGATCATAGCGAGAATGACAGTGTAAAGAGTATACAAGAGGCCTACGAAGAAAACTGTTTTGATTTGAAATTACTCTCCCCAAATGAAGTGCAATATGGGCACTTGAAAACATCAATCCTAAGAAATCTAGTGGCTGGGATTCTGCGGTCTCACCAAAGCTTCTTAAGAATGCGGCTAATGGAACAGCAATATGGCTAACCAACCTTTATAATCATTATATAGAGAAGAGTGAAAGGCCGGTATTGTGGAAAATGGGTGAATGGTCACCATTTGTTAAGGGAGCGGACAGAAAAGATGCAAAAAACTATCACCCTGTTACTTCACTTATAGCAGTCAACAAGATATTCGAGCAGTTATTAAGTCATCAGATAACATGCCACTATGATAAAACCCTGTACTTGAAAATGACAGTGCACAGAAAGTCACACAGCTGTGAGATGGCCTTGCTTGGACTGATAGAGGACTGGAAACAGGTTGTCGACTCAAAACAACTTGTTTATGTTCTATCTATTGATATGAGTAAGGCCTTTCACTGTTTGAGTCACTCTGACAATAAAGAAGTTGGAGGCTTATGGCTTTGGAAGTGGATCTCTCGATTTGATACAATCATTTTTCGAAAACAGACATAACGGTAAAACTGGGTGAAATTACAAGCGATTGGAAACCTATGAAACACGGATGTCCACAAGGATCATCCTTTGGGCCCTTGCTCTGGAACATGTTCCAGAATGATTTACCATTACATGTTGAAAATGAAAATATAACTTATGCAGATGACCACCAATTGCAGGTGAAGGGAACAAATCACGAAATAGTTAGACAGCAACTGAAAACAAGCAGCAAGCAAGTTCTGACATGATAACTTTTTATCAGCTAACCCAGAGAAGTTCCAATTCCTAAATGTATCAACCCAAGAAAAATCAATGGAGATATGAGTGATGCAATGTTAAGCCTGGATGGCCTACCCATTGACTAATCAGAGGACATAAAACTACAAGGAGTCCACATCCATGGAGACCTCGATTTCAAGAAGCATAATTATAAGTGAGCTATATGTAACTGTATGAAGACCTAAAACGTCAGTATTATCTCTCATTAATTTAAGAAATTTAATACCATATAAGGCTAAGCTTTTATTTTACCCCACCTAACATATTACCACCTAATGTGGCATTTTTGTAAGTCGTCAGACAAAAGGAAGGTGAAACGAATACAAGAACGGGCATTGAGAGCCATATATAAATCCCACTCAGATATGAATGAAGAACTCTTAGAGAGAGCTAACCTTAACACGTTGTATAATAGACGTCTTCAAGACATCGTAGTACTGATGTATAGAGTCAATTATGGTCTTGTGCTAGATAATGTTTCCAACTTATTCGTCTGTACGGATTCTGAGCATTCATTCCAAAATAATGACTTTGTCATACCACATTTCAGCATCATTTGCTGTGGAAAACATTCAATCAGATATATAGGTCCCTTCTTATGGTCTAACGGGAGCAAGGGTGGCGCAGTGGTGAGAGCACTCGCCTCCCACCAATGTGGCCCGGGTTCGAATCCTGGCGTCGACGCCATATGTGGGTTGAGTTTGTTGTTGTTTCTCTCCTTTGCTCCGAGAGGTTTTTCTCTGGGTACTCCGGTTTTCCCCTCTCCTTAAAAACCAACACTTCCAAATTCCAATTCGATCTGGAACGCACGGACACGTCTCAACGAGTTCTTATGAACTCCTTAGTGATCCGTGGGTAAACAAATTACAATTTACAATTTTACAATGACAGGCTTCTAGCTTAGCCAGTTTTAGGAACAAAATTAGAAAATTGAACTTTTCAGAGTACATTTCTAATAATAGAAACTGTTCTTAAACTCTGCAGTGAATAGACAACAATTTATTTTTTATTATCATTTATTATTTTTATTTGTTTACTTTATCATTAAGTATCACAGTATTGTAATTGCCTACTTTCCGTTGCATTTTATTGAGGATGTAGATTTTATTGTAAATACTCATTTTTAGCATTTTCTTTAAGTATGTATAGTCTATTTAGTGTCCCCAATTAATCCCTTGGGGCTAAATACTCTGACACTTAAATAAAGGTTTAAAAAAGGTGCTAGCTTTATCTGACCAAGATTCTCTAGTGCCTAAAAGGAGCAAACACCAAAAGACCTTCAGGATACAAATTAAAATTGTAGTCATGTTGTGGAAGAACTAAAAAAGACATAGACTCAAGGCTCTGATTGGAATCCTTGAAAAGGACGAACCCAGCAACCTTGTCATCCCGGTCATTCTAGCTATCCCTATCACCCCAGTCATCCCAGTGAACCCTGTCATCCCAGTCATCTTCTTGCGCTAGTATTCTAATCATCCCAGTCATCCTGGTTATCTCAGTTATCCCAGTAACCCTAGTCATTTGAGTCATTCTAGTATCCCACTCATTCCAGTCATCTCAGTCGTCTCAGTCACCCCAGTTACGCCAGTCATCCCAGTCACCCTATTCATCCTAGTCATACCAAACACCGTACCAGGGCTGTGAATAAGGGCCGGTAGCCGGCCAAAACCGCTGGCTAGTTAGCCATCCTTAGCCGGCTACTTTCATCTCCTTCTACCATAACTTCTAACACAGAATAAACACTATTGAATAAAATTGTAAAGCATCTGTTTCCCAGTTTTGAATGACATTGAACACATATTCTAACAGGTTTAGACCTGTGAAACATTTGAACCATGCGATGTCTTGGAACACCAGGGACATTTTGACAGCATTATTCCCAGTCTTGCATGTATTCTGACGAAAGATCATGGCGTCTGCAGTGGGAAACACCTCTTGAAAAGCCCTGGAAATGCCATTTCCAAGAGTCTAATTATCAAAATGTCCCTAGATGCCTCGGCCCTCAAGAACTTGTGCCTTTGGTGCGAGTTCCAGAGCCGCCTACTATTCATTATCAGCCTGCTACTTTAAAACTTTTTGACAGCCCTGTAACACCTTAGTCATCTCAGTTATCTCATCACTGTAGTCATCCTAGTCACCCCAGTTCTTCTACTCATCCTTTTCGACACAGTCATCCCAGTCACCCCTGTCAACATAGTCATCCCAGTTATCCTAGTCATTCCAGTAATACTCGTCACCCTATTGATCCTAGTCATGCAAATCATTCCAGCCATCCTAGTCATCCCACTTATCGTAATCATCCCTGTCACCCCTGTCATCCCAGTCATCCTGTCATCTTAGTTAGTCTAGTCATCCCAGTCATCCTGGTTATCTCAGTTATCCCAGTAACCCTAGTTGTCTGAGTCATCCTAGTATCCCACTTACTCCAGTCACCCAGGAGGCTCAGTAAAGGACAGAATTGGCCTTAGTCATCCCAGTCATGCTCAGTCACCCTAGTTATCCCCGCAACCATCCCAGTAATCCTATTCATCCCAGTCATACCAGACACCCTCTATCCTGGTCACCTCAATTCTTCTACTCATCCTTTTCATCACATTCATCCCAGTCACCCCTGTCAACATAGTCATCCAAGTTATACTAGTCATCCTATTGATCCTACTCATGCAAGTCATTCCAGCCTTCCTAGTCTTTCCACTTATCTCAATCATCCCGGTTACCCTAGTCAACTCAGTTATTCCAGCTATCCTTTTCATCCCAGTCATCCTAGTTATTCTCGTCATCCCAGCAGCATCAGTCATGCCAATCATCCAAGTCATCCCTAGTTATCCCAGTCATCCTAGTATCCCAGTCACGCGAGGCATCTTAGTCATCACAGTTTTTCTAGTTATCCCTGTCATCACGGTTATCCCAGTCACCCCAGTGGTTCCAGTCACCCAAGTTATCCGGATCATCCTAGTCGCTCTAGTCATCCCAGTCATCCGTATCACGCCAGTCTTCCCAGTCAACCCAGTCCTCCTAGTAATCTTAGTACTCCTAGTCATTGCAGTCATCATCTCAGCCATCCTAGTTATCGTAGTCATCACGGTCATCCCTTTCACCCTTGCCATCTTAATCATCCCAGTCATCCCAGTCACCTCAGTTGCATCAGTCATCTCATTCATCCCAGTTACTCCAGTAATCTTTTTTTAGTCAGTAATCCCAGTTATCCCAGTCTTCCCAGCCATCTAACTCATCTCATTAGAAGTCATTCTATTCATCCTGATCATGCAAGTTGTCCCAGTCATCCAAATCATCCCAGTCACCAATGTTATTCCAGTCATTTTATTGATCCTTGTCATCCCAGTCATCCTCTCATCCTAGTTATTTTAGTCATCCCAGTCATCCTGGTTATCTCAGTTATCCCAGTAACCCCAGTCATCCAAGTCATCCTAGGATCTCACCCATTCCATTCATCCTAGTCATCTTAGTGGCCCCAGTGATCCCAGGTATCCTAGTCATCTCAGTCGCCCCATTGATCCCAGTAACCCTAGTCATTCCCTTCATCCTTGTCCTTCCAGTCATCCTAGTCATCTCAGTCATACCAGACACCCTTGTCATCTCAGTTACCTTGTCATCCTAGTCATCCACAGTTTTTCTAGTTATCCCTGTCATCACAGTCATCCCAGTCACCTAGCTAAGTCATCCTAATCATCTAAGTCACTCCTATCATTCCTGTCACCCCAGTTATCTCAGTCAACCCAGTCCTCCTAGTCATCCCAGTAATCCTAGTCATCCCAGTCATCCTAGTTATCCCAGCCATCCCAGTCACTCCAGTAACTCCAGTCATCCACAATAATAACACCAGTAATCCCAGTCACCCCAGTCCACCTCGGGGTTCACATGCATCTTGAGAGTCCTTGAATGTTAAAATAAAAATTCAAGGCCTTGAAGGTCGTAGAAAATTGCAGTCGGTGCTGGAAGGTCTTTGAATTTCAGTGCTTACTTTGTTGAACCCAGATTCTTAAGTGCCCAAAAGGAGCAAACACAGAAAGACAATTGCAGTCATGTTGAGGGAACTCAAAAAGATATAAACTCAAAGCTCTGATTGGAATCCTTGAAAACTGGAAATGTGTCCTTGAAAGTCATTGAATTTTTTTTTTTTTGGTTCGAAAAAAGGTACAACCCTGCAACCTAGTCATCCCGGTCATTCTAGCTATCCCTGTCATGCCAGTCACCCCAGTCATGTTGGTTATCTCAGTTATCCCAGTAACCCTAGTCATCCAAGTCATCCAAGACATCCTAGTATCCCACTCATTCCTGTCACCCTAGTAATCTCAGTCATCCTATCAATCCCAGTCATACCAGACACCTTAGTCTTCTCAGTTATCTCATCACTGTAGTCATCCTGGTCACCCCAGTTCTTGTACTCATCCTCTTCATCACATTCATCCCAGTCACCCTTGTCAAAATAGTCATCCCAGTTATCCTAGTCATCCTATTGATCCTAGTCATGCAAGTCATTCCAGCCATCCTAGTCATCCCACTTATCCCAATCATCCCAATCATGCCAGTCACCCTAGTCATCCCTCATCTAAGTTATTCTACCTATTCTTTTCATCCCAGTCACCTGTGTCATCCTAGTTATTCTAGTCATCCCAGTCATCCTAGTTATCTCAGTTATCCCACTAACCATGGTCATGCAAGTCATCCTAGTATCCCACTTATTTCATTCATCCTAGTCATCACAGTTTTTCTAGTTATCCCAGTCAACCCCGTCCTCCTAGTCATCCCAGTCATCCCAGCCATTCTAGTTATCCTAGTCATCACAGTCATCCCATTCACCCTTGCCATCCTAATCATCCTAGACACCCCAGTTACCCACACATCCCAGTAATAATAATAAGTTAGTATCATTTGTCATTCCAGTCACCTCCGTCATTTTAGTCACCTCATTCATCCTAGTTACTTTAGTCATCGTAGTCACCCCAGTTATCAAAGTCATTCAAGTCACCCTAGTTACCTCATTAGTCATCGTAGTCATTCTAGTCAGTCTTGTAGTCTTTCTTAGGGATGCACATGTGCACCATGTGTTCAGGTAGCTACACCCCTCCTATGAAGCCATTTACATTTGTGACTCAGTCTTATATAGACATTGAATTATTGGTACATCCCTTGCTGAACTCTGTTCGTATAAAAACCTGCAAGCCAAGAGTTAGCAATGAGTCACAAATAAGTTAACAATTGAGTGAAAATGAATTCTTTTTTTTCTCAGGCTGAAAAGAAGAGCAGATTTGGCAAACTGGTCAGCGATTCATCAATAGCTCAATACAGGAGTTCAAAAGCCAACAGTGAAGAGGCTGGTATCAAGTCAACTCTTTATTAATACCTAGTTTAGTATTTACATAATCATTTAATTTATTACTTTCAGTTACAGCAAGTACCCTGCCTCAGCACAGGTACTTGGTTTTAGAATATTTCTGACCCAGCCCGGGAGGTCATTGAATGCGGGGTACAGCTGGCCCGGGGTTTTCCTCCTAGGAGCAAGTGGACGTACAGGGAGGTTTTTCACCCAGCTGTTGTTCCACAACCCCCATTCAACAGCAATTAGGCAAATTCATTTAGTTTGGCGGTGAAAAAAAAAACAACAAAAAAAGAATATTGACTATTTCAACAAAATTAATAGGACGGCATGCATTAGTCAATACAGGTCCATCAGGTATTCCCAACAGGAGTGAATTGATTCACTTGCAATATTTTTCCTTTGAATTCTACCTGACGTTTACAGCTTTCCAAATTCAAAGAAAACCTACTTTTATTTATCCAATCAAACTTCAGTCACTGTAGGATCTTCAGCACATTTCAGCCATAGAGTAGATTGCTGAATATGTACTGAGGAATTCTGTAATTCACTGTTGGAGGGAAAACTTAAGGTATCTGTATTACAAGAATAATGATATATTGTACAGTGTGTGTGCCACCATGTTCGTACAAATAAGTGTCATTGAGAAAACTTTATCAACAGTTTCTTTATTTTTTGAGGTAAATGAATCACCATCCAGTTCAATTTAGCAACTGGATGGGGACCTATCAATTAGGCAAAGTTTTCCTAAATTAAGCAATTGTTTTTTTTTTAGATTGGATTATTTTGTTCCAAAAAAGATCATATTTAAACAAAATTTGAAATTTTAATCTCCAGGCTTATTTGTACTAACTACAAATTAAGTTAAAACACAAGATTCCTTTGAGTAGTACATCGTCATTCAATTTTACAAAGGAGATTTCCCGCTGGGAAAAAAGGGAAAAGGGTTCATTCTTTCAAGACAATAGTGAATGAAACTCTGTAGCCAAGAATAGTTATATTACTTAGTGATTACAAATGAATTTTCTTAGGAATTGGCAATTTCATCAAAGATGGGACGCAGTACAAAGAAATTGTTTAAAAAAATAATTTAAGACCAGTTTAGTCTGTAAAAGAATAGCAAAACTGAGCTGAATTAGTTTTGGTATGGGCTAAGGATTCAGGGTCCCAGTGACACATTCCCACCCAAAAATTCATAAAGTACCACCCTCGGGCCTAGTGCTTCACTGCTCAAAGGGAATCTTGCTAAAATAATAGTGATCATGATATTATAATAGTATTTAATATAAAGTTATAGTTGTTGGGTGGGTAAGGTTACATATTTTATAGATCATTACATGTAAACCTTAAAAGCTTAATTAAGCCCCTATCTGCCTTTTAAGGAGGGTTGCAGAAGTTAGAGGTGGGGCGGGGGATTATTTTTTTTATCCCAAAAGGGAAGGGAGAAATTAGAGAAGAAGTGGTCTTTTGATCAATAATCTTCCACAAACTGGCAAAATGTTCGTACATTGGTTTGATGGAAATCAGTTCCTAAAATTTCCTGCAAATGGAATGGCTTTCAAGGTAAGTTGTGGAGGATGTCATAGATGCTATGGGACATCAGGATACAAATCTAGTCTTAAAGAAATAAAGGCCGTGGTCAATGATAGGTAGGGGGTAGGATGGGGCTTATAGAGCTTTTGCCACATATACAGTTGATGACATTCTGCTGCAAGTGTAGGTGGGAGTGGCCTAGTTTTCCGTGTAATTGTCTGGGACTACGTGTCAAAATGCCTTAGCTATTCACTGACTTTCAGTTTCTTAGAACAGTGGGAAGCACAATGTTACCTGTATCTTTAGGGGCACAGGAAGCATTACAACCTTATCACGGCAAACATTATTCACAAAGGCAAGATTTTTCAACGTTGCTTTAATTTTATTCCATTTGTTAAGGTTTTCCATACACTCAATTCTTTTTTTCTATTAGAACTCTTCTTCGTTATAGGAGTTGCTGCACTTTCTGTGTCATCTTAAAACAGTGGAACTATGTTTCTTTGAATCTCTTGTGAAAATGGAGATTGGTTTAGAAAACTCGGAGTTCAAAGAATTAGGGAGATATTAAGCCTCGTTCTTGGGCTTTGGGCTTTCTTGCCATTTTCTGTTTGGGAAAGCCCAAGGCAAAATGAATAAAATACATTGACTTCAGGGGAAGGAAAAGAAGTTTTAATTTGAATAATCAAGAGGTTCAAAGAACCAGGATTCCGCTTATACAGTATTAGTTTTAATTTAATGCTAGAATTAAACAGTCTAGAGCAAGCTCATTAGCAAAATATTAGCTCTAAACCTTTTAAGTAACATAAATTACTTTAGTCAGGCACTATACAGGCTGCAAGAAATAGTATTACTGTGCATACATCGTTTTAATATTCAGAACAAAATGCCAATACAGATAAGCTATGGGCTATAATTTATATGGGTAGAATCTACAATCCTTGACCATCAGAAAACTTATGATGATCTTCCATTAAGGGAAAAGATAAGATTGAGCTTTGTCAGCTAAGGCATCTCTCCAGCTATCAGTGGCCAGGAAACTACAGCTGGAATTGCATCTACATTTGCATGTCTACTAAGCATAGTATGGATAGGAATAGGAAAGCATTTTAACCACAGTAACCTTGATCCTTGAAGTCCCAATATCAATTGGCAAATTCTCCTTTCTGTTCCTTCTTACCTTTCTTATGGTACTGGTAAGGAGAAGAATGTATGTAAGTATCAAGTGGGTAGAGTTTCATTTTTGTTTGATTATTTATAACTTTGATGACTGATTTTATTCTTTGTCGGGATTTGAAAAGTGAGGTTGGTGCACAAAGGATTGTGTCCATTCTTCAGATTAATTAAAACAGAACGCCATAGCAACGGGAAATTCTTAAGAACAGTGAGCCTGGGAAAAATCCTAGGAAAAGTAGGATCTTAAGTATTTTAACACAAAGTAGATTGTTCATAACTTCACACGAATATTTTGTCTAATGTAATCTCTGGTCTGCTTCTGCTTCTTTTCATTTTCTACGGAAATCGCAGTAAGTAGAATGTTGTTTCCAAATCGCTAATTATTTCGAAACTAAAACTATTTTTTTGATTAACTTTTGAGAACTTACTTTTTTACACAGGTCTCACACGATGCAGACTGCAGACTTTCGATTGCATTTATATTCTATCTAAATATTTTAGTTTTCTTGGTTTGGCATCTGCTCTCTGTAATTTTTTCCTTCAATTTCCATAGGTTTTCAAAAGGTCTGGCATGTTAGTTTTAGGAATTTTCTCCTTGGGATTCTTTTCATTTCCATTTTTATGCACATAATCAAAGCATTAGTTGAAAACATGTTTACATTACGAGGGCACTTGTAGCACCAAGAAATATCTAGTTTTGTTTAATATGCTAATGAGCTTGCATTAGTTATCTTAACATTATTAATTTTTTGTTAGGCTTGTGTTAGCTAAGCATTTGAAAACAGCTGACTTTTTCAGATGCTATCACTGGTTTTCCCGCAAAATGATGACTGATGACATGTCATTAGCCGTATCTGGGAATGGCTTCTGATTGGTTGAGACACATCCTTGTGGTACAACCATTCAGAAGCACTACACAGATCTGGGTAGTGACACATCATTAGTATAGAATTTCTTCACTTATTCTTCATTTTTGTGTCATTTTACGGGGAAACCAGTGGTGTCGTCAAGAGTTGTTGGTTGTTTTCTTAGGACGTTTTTTTAAGTTCTTATTTAATTTCAGACCTCAGGTGGCACACGCACAAGATTAGGAGCCCATCACTTGGGAAAGGTCATGTTTAAATCTAGCCAACCTCGTCCCTGCTGGGCTGTGAAAGCTCTGCCTCTGAGAAGGTGTGAATTCTGATGTCCTCCGCGATATTCCAACTGAGAAATCCTGGGAAACTCTATCTGATCCTGTAATTCATGCTGGGGGCTGTTGGACACTTGGAGGATTTGGCCGTTTGTTCCCAAGTGGGGAGGACAGTTTGGAGGAAGGTGAGAGTTTGCTTCTCATGTTCTTAGGGTTTCATTCATTTTGTTATAATACCACACCTTTTCCAAAAAAAATAATAAATAACCATTTCGATCGAGAAAGTTGCTTGTCTGCAAACAATGTGTCTGGGAATGTTTCACTGTTGAGGATGAAAAACGGGGGTGCAAGAACGTGCTCCCCGGCTCACGTAGTAGGTGTGTCGACGGATGATTCGAGGGCAGAGAACCGAGCACTGAATCGCATTGGTCTGGCTTGGGTGGATTTTCACAACTGACATCAAATTGAGCTAATAGTCAAAAAGAATCTTTCTAATGGGGGACAACTGGTTAAGGATGTCTCTTCTAAACCTAAAGCTTTTCATTGCCTAACAATCAATAGCTTTCCAAAATATTGCACAAAAACAAAAATAGCATGTAAATCATTTCCAAAATTGCCAAATTTTGTACTGATATTTTTTTGAATAGCTGAATATTTAACCAAAACCATAAACCAAAGTAACGCTCATAAATAGGTCCAAATTTATTTCATTTCCATCTTTTTCCTACCTGACTAGCTGAAGATTTAACTTAAACCTTACAAACAAAAACATCGCTCATAAATAGGTCCAAATTTATTTCATTTTCATCTTTTTCCTGCGTCAGATTATAACAAATTTGTCAAAACTAAGTTTAGGTTACATCAACATTTGTTTTTTTTTACCTGTTGTTTTTGGGTCAACTGAAAACAATAGGCAAACAAACATGGCTGTTGATGTTAGTCTAATATTATCAGCTTTAGATACTAAACCATTTTCGAAATAAGGAAATACTTGATTAATCAGACAGCTTTGGTAATCTGCTCTATATCCTTATTTTTAAGAAGGACATAGAATAGATTTCCTTAGGCTGTAGGAAAAATCAGGTTAACTTGACCCAAATTTCGGATAGCCTTAGGTAAACAGCCAGAATAAACATTTTTGCTAAGTCTTAACTTTTCACGCTGTAAGACAATTTCTCGGCGGTGACTTCAATTGATGCTTCAAATTAGGGTTTCGGATATAGGTCTGGAACCATATACTTAAGATCATTTGTTTGTATTAAAAATTATATATTGGGCTAGTTCCAGTCATTTATCGGAATCCCGATTTCAAGTATCCATTCCAGTCACGACCGTATTTGCACGCTATTTGGGCTATTGTCACGATCGTCACCCAATGCTGGTAAAGTCGGTTAGCGTGACCATCGTGACTAAAGCTTCAAATCTCCTGGGAACTAAAAGATAGGACAATTTAAATAAATATTATACAGAAAAACATAAAGACTTGCTATTGAATCCAAAATATTTTTAGGAACTGAAACATTAAATTTTACTAGCTTCACATTACTTTCGCACTAATTTCTTACGGCAAAAATAAACCTTTATTTCAATGAGAGAATTAATCGAATTATTTCTACGGGAAGCAAAACAAGCAAAAATTTAAATCGTCTGCAAGATCGCTTTAATCCTTTCAGTTTAGCGAAATTTGACGGCAAACCTACGAGGCACTGATTTAAACGAATTCAACATTAAATTATAACGGCAGCCAATTTTAAGATATAAAACGAAATATTTAAAGCGCAATTTACGTGGCATTGTAGCAGTACTGCGTAAATTTTGCTTCTTAATCTTTCGCTTTATTACTTTCGGATAATTTCGACTTTTTAGAATAACAGCAATAATAAACGACGCGTAAACAGTGCGCGTAATTTTCACTTCCAAATTTGGTTTAACGTAGGTCTAAACACTAAACACTAAACAATAACTAGGACACGAGAAATCCAATATCAGTAGCTTCGCAGAGGAGAGATTATTATTGACTTGTGCTCTTTGGTGAAGTTTGTGGGATGAAGGTCGGTCAGACCAGCGCGATGCTTTGTCCAGTTTTCTGGGCATCGTTGACGGAGACCCACTGAAGACTGAGTTTCACTGTCTTGCGCCCTCTTTTTTCTTGTCCACGACTCTGGATATTTTTCACGATATATTGACTTTGCAGACACGCACTTTCAAAACAAAATTATAATTTTCACTACAAATTATTTTGGCTAATTTGAATTCCAAATTAATTTGGTGTGGTGTTGTGACAAAGTTGAATGAGACCCTGATAGCATGAGGAGCAAACTCTCACTTTTCTTCACGCTGCCCTCCCCACTTGGGAACAAACGGCTGAGTTTTCTAAGTGTCCAACTGCCCCCAGCTTGAATGAAGGGATCAGATAAAACAGACCAGGGTTTTAAAGTTGGAATATCAAATGAGGACAGAAGAATGAACACCGACTCAGAGCAGAGTGGAAGCAGCCCGGCAGGGACGGGGGAGGCTAGATTACTTTTTTTTTCTTTTTTTTTATTATCAATAAATGGACAACAGGGACAAGCTTTATTCTTCAATAAAATACTGTTATCGTCAGTACCTGTGCTGTTTACTTTGTAATCCAACTACTTGAGTGAACCAGATAAATACCCTAAAGGCTCGAACACAGTGAAACATTACGCGCAGTAAAGACTAGTTTTCACTAACGACATGAACACAAACGTCAGTTAATAGTGAAGACATCAACAACAAAAGCATAAGCACAAACATAGGAACCCAACGCACTTATTATATTTTTCCGCGCTATGAATTAGCACAACATAAGAAAAAGCAAGGTAAAACAAAACCATGTTTGTTGTTGTGCTCAGCTCGTGTTGTGTTAATCTTTTACGACGAGCAAACAAGAATAAGTTCGTCCGTTCACCAGATCTTTTTGCCCATACCTTCAGTTTTGCATTTTAATAAACTTCAGTCGTTGATGACCTCACTAAACTTAAGCCTGTGGTACGCCGCTAGTAAAACCCAGCTTTAAAATTACACTGTGTTTCCACCCCTAAAAACCTTATCCGAAATGTTCCAAAGCAAAAATAAAAAAATACTGCGTTGTTATGTTACGTTGTAACTCATTATTGGAGTAGAAACACAGTGCAAAGTTACTGTGCGTAATGTTTCACTGTTTGTCCGAGCCTTACAATAAGCCAAGTTCTGCTTCACATACTATAAAGCTTTAAGCAATCAACAAAGCGACGGCAGCAAGATCGGCACTTGAAAAAATAGGTAGGAGTTTTGCGAACATCATTTATTGTTTAAAGTTTCTCAGCATTTTAACTGATTTACCTTTTAATTTAAACTTTGTACGCGCACGTTTTGAATTGGATATTTGATGGCTAAATGTTTGTGTTCCGTCTCAAATCCTTGAATTTTTTAATTACTTTTCTTGTTGCTTTGCGTACCAAAACGAATAAATGTAAAGAAAAATGAAAGCGAGCGAGCTAGGAAAGCCTTATGTTGTTTTAATTTTCTCAGTTTTTTAAATTTACCTATTAATTCGAACTTTGTAAGCGCGCGTTTTGAATTTGATATTACATCCTATTACATGGCTAAATGTTTGTGTTCTCAAAACCTTCAACTTCTGATTATTACATTCCTTTTTTGCATACGAAAGCGAGCGTGCAATTTGAAGCCTTTTGTTAGGAGTCATTGTTGTTGCCGTCTTCATTTGTGATTGCTTGAGCTCCAAAAGTTCGAAAAACAAGGGAATAAATTTCCGACTTTTTCAGTAAGCGGCTTTTTTTTTCATTTAACGGCATCTCACAAAATACATGCACATAGAAAAAAAAAACTAACAGAGAAACTTTACTATGCTTTAAATCCGATGTCAAACTTGCGTGTGATCTTCTTCGCGGTCGTTTTTTGGCTTCACGACTTTGCGTGACGAGCCTAAATAACGGCCGAAAAAAAGACTCCAAGTTTGATACGAGTTGCTGTTAATCAGGATTTCAATTTGCACATGTATTTATGGATTGCATTGTTATTGCAAAACAAACTGCTTATCCGAAGGCCTTTAGGTTACTGTGAACTTTCAGTCCCAAGTTACAACATGTTATTTTCTTTACTAACTGCTGCGGATTTTCTTTACCATCAGTTCTGAGAATTTGACAGTTGATCAAGACAAAGTCTCTCCACTCACCATAATTATGCTTATTTTCAACATCCTTCTGCTTGGTAATTTACTCAAAGAAGTAAAGAGAAATAACATGTTGATCACTCTGGAATTGAAAAAGATGAGTGCAAATTTTCAAGATCTCCTCACTTTACCTCTTTAGAAGTACCCTAAATTTCCCACGCCCAGTTTTATTCGGAGCTTATCAAACGTACTTTAAAACACCGCAGCAGAAATTTTAGCGACTCTTCTTTAATAATTTCATTGTTGCTGTTGTTGTTGCTGTGTAATTCGTATTCCATTTTGCAAGCAGTAGACTGATTTTTTTGGCAAAATTAATTCAACGAATGTCAGAATGAGAGCCACAAGATTCATACTCAAAGCACTTACTGTTGTTTTCCACAAAGAAGTTTGAAGGTTAGGCACGCAATTCAAATTCACAATCAGTTGAAACAAATTAAAGGAATAATCTAGTTCACCCATGCCAAATCTTATTTTTTTGTGATAAAAACTGTGGAATAAACTTTCGCCGAACGCGGAAATGAAAATGGAATTGAATTTAAGAATTTAGACATTTTATTCACTTGAACCGAAAAATCACCTTCAAGGGTAGGAAGGTAAGTTGTTGCAGTGATGAATGTCAGTCAGAAATTCAAGCTCCAAAACAAAGCAACAGATTTTAAGATTTGCCAATTTGCCACAACTGCAGTTTTACCCAAGAACAACCTCTCCTCTCCTCCCACCCCCCTTCCCCCCTCCCCACCCCCCATCAAATGATGTCTTAGGTTGGCTGATGATTTGATTGGTTGTATAACTGTTGTAATCGTTGAAATAATTAGCAGCCAGCAAGAAGCACTAAACTGCACATCATCAATGTGCATTCAGTCATTCCTAAGAGGTATTTTCATGCTGGGAAATTGCTGGTTGAAGAAGGAGACTTGAAATGCACTCATCAAGTTCAAAGAAAACGAATATACGAGTTAGCACAGATATGCAGTCTACCAACTATACAATTATAACACAAATCCAAAATAAGGCAACTGTGAATTGTTCAGACCCTCCAGTGTCATACAGGTCAGTTCAAACATCGGCCTGGCTTTTGAAACAGTTGGGTTAACTGTCAGATTATTCTGCACTGATTCTGTTCAGTCAGGAAAAAAAATCAACAGGCGGTCAGTTATTCAGTTTGACAAATCCCCGTTCGGCCAGTATTCAAACAAGTCAGTCAGTAACAACTTTAGAAATTTTTTCCATCAGCAAAGCAAGTGACTTAAAAAGTCCTAGTCATCCTAGTCACCCTACTCCTCCCAGTCACCCTAGCCGTCCCAGTCATCCTAGTCATTCCAGTCACCCTAGTCATCCCAGTCATCCCAGTCACCCTAGCCGTTCCAGTCATCCTAGTCATTCCAGTCACCCTAGTCGTCCCAGTCATCCCAGTTATCCCAGTCATCCTAGTCCCCCTAGTCGTCCCAGTCATCTTAGTCATTCCAGTCATCCTAGTCATCCCATTCATGTTAGTAATCCCCAAAAAATTCCAGTCATCTTTGTCATCTCAGTCATCCCAGTCAGCAGTGCCATCCCAGTCATTCCAGTCACCTTATCCATCCCAGTCATCCTTATCATCTGAGTCACCCTAGTCATCCCAGTCATCCTAGCCATGTTAGTAATCCCAAAAATCCCAGTCATCTTTGTCATCCCAGTCACCAGTATCATCCCAGTCATTCCGGTCATCCGAGTCATTGTAGTCATACTAGTAATCTCAGTTTTGTTATTTATTCCAGTAATTCCAGTCATCCCAGTTATAGTAGTCATGCTAGTTATCCTTGTCATCACAGTCATCCCATTCAATTATTAAGTCAGACAGTCATTTGAATAGATCAACGTCATAAGAAATTTGAAGGGTACAATATGGATTGCATATCTGCACTAACAGGTACTATAATAATAATAATAATAATAATAATAATAATAATAATAATAATAACAATAATAATAATAATAATAATATATTATAGTAATTATTATTATTATTATTATTATTATTATTATTATTATTATTATTATTATTATTATTATAATATCAGCAGAACTTGGCTATTGGTTCAAATGTTGTGAGACAGTTGAACAAAGTTGATAAATGCTAATCCAGGAGAAAACATATAATGACCACAGTTTTTGCATTTACGTTTTTCTGATCATGAGTACTTCACCAACAAGTGCATGTCTCTTGGAATTTTAGCAATCAATCAAATTATTTATGTTCTTGAAACCAAAAAGATTTTAATGCATTTCAGCTGTCTTTGTATTGTGATTCCCTTCAATAATAAAATGTTTGTTCAATCGTGTTGATTTCTTTTATACACTTTTGAAATGCCAGTCACTCAATCCCCAACGGCTGTAGCTGTTCAGAACTACACTCAATTGGATGATCCTGGGTTAAATTATTTTATTTTCACCATAATAATGTTGACCAAGCTGTACAACTGTAGTTTGATTTAATTTATTTTGGAACTTCGCTCTTTTATATTGCGTTTTATTTAGCACGTTTTTTTAGTTTTTTTGTTGTTGTAGTTGTTGTTTTATTGGAAAAAGTAAGATTGATAAACTTCTACTCCCAAAAGAGGTACACTTGATGGTGAAATAACTGTGAAATGAAAGAATTAGGTACAATATGACTATGTTACAACAGCTTTCTCCGGGATTAGCTTAATCAAACTTTGAAATCACCTGGCCAACAATCCTGTTTATCTGGTTCACTCAAGAGCTGGATTACAAAGCAAAACAAAGAGCACATACAATACTGAAGATAACAGAGGTTCTACTCGTGAAAGTCCTTGTCCTGTCTTTCTGTGGCATCTGATCTGGAAACAAAAGTTTAGAATATTCAATGAAGCTCCTCAGTTATTTTCAGAACAGACCAATTTCCCATTAACATTCAAACCTTGCTTTTTGGACTCCCACTTAATACAGAAACTTTATAGTTATGGACACTTTGCTTTGTCCTTGAGGAAAGAAAGCCCTCTCTAAATTCAAGCTGCTTAATACAGACATCCTGTTAATATGGACACTTTCTATGCCCCCCTTGGTGACCATATTAAAAAGGTTTGACTGCATCACATTTTCATGAATACCAGGTATGATTATAATAAATTAACACGATCATAATAAACTAACACCCACCCCTTGACTGTACTAGCAAATATCACTTCTGGTATCAATTTTATAGAACTTTTACAAATATAATTTTACAAGTGTACAGATGCAGCAATATAATTTCAAACTGTTTCCATTGATTTAGGACCAGTGGTTTTTGGGCTTAATTCAAGTTTCTGGTCACTTAACCTACCGTTTAGTGTAAGGTTTGTGACTATTATTCGAGGATCGCTTGTATACTGTTGCCATAGTTTATGTATTGTCCTTCAATGTTCGGATAATACCTCCACCGTTACATGTGTGTGTTTTTAATTCCTTTAGTTTATTTCTTTAGGTTTTCCTCTGTGTACATTTCTTTGTTTTGTATTTATTATTTGGTTTGATTATGTATAGCTTTCTTTTGGTTTAATTGTTGTTACAAGAAACCTCTGTGTGAGAAAACAGAAACTTGAAGTTTATTGGAATGGAGTAAAGAAGTTCATTTGTTCAGAATGTGATTAACACAGACTCTAAAACAATGGTTTACACTTAAATTACACTTATAAAAGTTCTCTTAAATTGACCCCTGCTTTGCGGACCCCAGTCAGTCCCCAAGTCAGTCAATTAGTTGCTTTCAGTTATTCAGTCACTTGGTGAGTTACCCAGTTTGTCAATCATTCAGTCAGTTGATCAATCAGTCACTCTGTCAGCCAGTCAGGTACCCAATTGCACAGTAAGTCAATCAATCAGTCAGTTGCTTCATCAGTCATTCTGTCAGCTGGTCAGGTACCCAATAGGCCATTTGCACTAAGAGGTCATGTGACATTGTTTTTTATGAAAATGACAGTTAGATGATTAATTTTTACCTTTGAAAAACGATTAGTGGGTCATATCTCAAACAAAATAACAGTGATTTAGTTTCTCAAACCTGCACCATTTTCTTAAAATGAGTAAGTTCGTAGCTGGTCACATGACCAAAATGTCATTTTTAAAATAATTATGAATTATATACCTCTTTCGGAACAAAAATTTTGCACTTAAACTTCAATGAAAATGTTGAAAAGATCATGTGGTAACGTTTACAGCACATCTGAGCGTAACAGTCAATCATTTAGCAAGATATAAGCAAAAAGTAGTTTGGCCGCCATGTTGGAGGGCAAGAGTATGCCCTCCAACATGGTGGCCAATACAAATCATACTACTTTGTTGAAAAATCAAAGTGCCATAAAATATCTCCCTTAAATGCATTTCCTCTCAAATTTCGGAAGAAAGATAATTTTTATGTGCTCTGTCAATTTTCAGCATCAGCAAGATTCCAACTAATTGCTTAAAGGAAGCATTGGTTATGTGACCTCTTAGTGCAAGTGGCCTATTGCTCTATCAGTCAGTCGGTTGCTCAATCAGTCATTCCATCAGCCAGTCAGTCAGTTACAAGTAAACAGTGAGCCAGTAACTAAGTTGCTCAGTCAGTCAGTCAAAATGGTTAATTGATTAGTTAGAAGTTAATCTGTAACAATCAGAAGTATCAATCAGTCAGTTGGTCAAACAATCACTTTATGAAACTTTAAACCAAACAGTTCTGTTTATCTGGTTTACTTAAGAGCTGGATTAAAACACAAAACATACAGCACTTACATTACTGAAGATAACAGAGGCTCTTGGCTCATGAAGGCCCTCCAATGTTTAGTCTTTCTGTGGCATCTGATCTGGAAACAAAAGTTTAAAATATTCAATGAAGCTCATCAGTTATTTTCAGAACAGACTAATTTACCGTTGAAGTCAAACATTTCTTTACAGACACCCACTTAGTTCAGAAAGCTTATTATTAGACAGTTTGGTTCGTCCCTAAGGAAAGAAAGCCTTAATCTTTCTCTAAATTCAACCTGCTCAATACAGACAACTTGTTAATAATTTATGGTCCGCTTACTGCCCATAGTAAAAAAGGTTCGACTACATCACATTTTCATGAATACCAGTGAGCAAACATGTTGGAATAATTTACCACATTATTATAATATTATTATGATAAATTAACAACCACCCCTTGACTGTACTAGCAAACGGTACTCCTCCTTTGATAACAGTCCCCTCCCCTCCCTACACAGTCAGTCACTCAATCAGTTAGCCAGTCTGTCAGTCAGGTAGCCAGTCAGCTAGTCAGTGGCCTTTTCAGCTCAGTTAGCCAGTTGGTTGCTTGAAGTTAGTCAGACACTTGGTGAGGTGTTCAATCAGTCAGTCATCCTGTTAGTTATCCAATCAGTCATTCCATCAGCCAGTCAGTCAATCAGGTAAACAACCAGCCAGTGACTCAGTTACTCAGTCATTCAGTAAGTTAGACAGTTAGCCAGTTACTGAGTTGCTCAGTTATCTAGTCAGCTGATTAGTTAGTAAGTAAATTAGTCAGTTTCTCAGTCAGTCAGTAGGTCAGTTCGTATGTCAGACAGTTAATTAGCTAGTGTCTCAGTTAGTAAGGCAGTTGCTTGAAACTTTATTAGTCCTGAGTCAGTTAGTCAGAAGGTCAGTTACTCAGTATGTCAGTTTGTAAGTGAATCAGTAAATTGGTACATGTAAGTCAGTTGCTTACCCAGTCAGTTAGTAACTGTTACTTACTTGATTTGTCAGTCTGTCAGTCAAGTAGCCAATCAGTTAGTCAGTATGTTACTTGGTCAATCAGTCAGCCAGTCAGTTAACTAGTCAGTAGGTCGATACATCAGTCAGTTACTCAACAAGTCAATCAATGAGTCAGTCAGTCAACACGTTAGCCAGTCAGTCATTCAGCCCGTGTCCATCAGTAAGCTAGTCAAATTAACAGCCACTCAATTGGCAAGAAAGCCATCCAGTCAGTCAGAAAAGAAAGGCAGCTAATCAGTCAATCAGTTTGCCAGTTTGTCAGTCAACTGTAAGTCAGTCATTCAGTCAGTCAATAAGAAAGTCAGTTCATCAGTCAGTCAGTCAACAAGTCAGCCATTTTGTCAGTCAATGAGTCAGTCAGTCACCAAATAAGTCAGTCAGTCAATCAGACAGTTAATCCATCAGTTCATCAGTAATATAATCAGCAGTCAGTTGGTTAGTAAGACAGTTAGACAGTCAGTCAATAAATCAGGTACAGTAAAAACCTGCATATAAGAACCTAGTGATTTAAGAACCTAAAGGCTGAACTTTGGCATTGAAATACCCAAAAATATAAGAGCCTGTTCAGCCTGGCAAAGAAAAATAGGTTGTTACACAAAACAATCAATCCAATTTTGATGGTCAAAATTCTCGATTTTAATTGTACGAGAAGCTTTTGACAAAGGGTATTGTGCATATGTTTTCTTTGATTTACATTTGTTTGGATTTTCACTAGAAGTATCTTCTCCATAAAGCTACTGTGCAAAATAGATGATTTAAAAAATCTTAATATCTTATTCAAAAAATACAGAAATGTATTGATGTTCTTCTTGGACCTTGAATGTTTGCCATTATGTATTAGTAATACAAAATTTCTGCCTTTTTGATGGTTACACAATAACAACCTTCGAAAATTAATGAGAACCTTTTAAGAACCTGATCAGCCTAAATTGTGAAAAACAACCCTAAAATATAAGAACCTGTTCAGCCTGACCTGATGGTTTTTACTGTAGGCAGTCATGTAATAAGCCAGACATAAATTCAATTAGTTAGTTACTCATTTAGTCAGTTGGTCAATCAGCTAAGAACCACTCATTTAAGGAAACAGTCAATCGGTCAATAAACCAGTCCACTCAAATGGCATCATATAGATTGTAGAACTATAATAAATGACAAAAGAAGAACTTGGCATTATTATACCAACATTGTAGCACAGCTCGTTCAAAGCAACTCATATATGAATCGGCATTTGTCAGAAAAAACTCTAATTTTAGGACTTGATTTTAACTTTGCGCATGTGATCATTTGTTTATAGCCTTTAATTCTCAGAGTTTAGCTTTTAAGAGTATATCTTTCAGAGACCTTCCTCGTTTGTACAATAATTATAATTGGAGGCTCTTTGTAGATCTGTCTAAGAAGAGTTTGGTTCTCTATCAGTTGCCAGTGTTTCATAAGAATGTTTTTAAGGCTAGGAACTGATGGTTGATATTGTGTGACAAAGTTAACTGTCACAGCCAAAAAACAACCAGTCATCAAAAGAACAAGAAGACTACACATTTTAAAAAGAAACCAAGATCTTAATGTGAAAAAAGCAGACAAAGGTTCCTGTGATGTTATCATGGACACAGAACACAAAATAAACGAGGGTCAAACACAACTTGACAACTTAAAACACTATAGACCCTTAGATGAACCGATGGTTAAGGAAACTCAATACAAAGTGAAACAACTAATACAAGATCTAAACAAAAATAAACACAATTTGATGACATGACAAAAAAATAGGCATGTTTTAAGCGCATCAGCTATTTTGAATGCTTCAGTGTAACAGTATTGGCAATCTACTGTTTTAATCCTAAATTACAGTTATGTTTTGTGCGAAATTGGGTGCGCATAGCTGATTCATTCCTCATACTACCGATTATTTATGGGGGCATCAAAATAAATTTATTTTCTTAGCATGAATCTCCAGTATGTTGACCAGCCTGTCAAGCCAATTAGTCAATTGAAGAGTTACCCAGTCAAACAATCAGTCTGTGTGACTGTCGGTCAATCAGTCTATCAGTCATACTGTCAGTCAGTCAGTAATTGAGCAAGTCAGCCAGTCAACTGGTCAGTAAGTTGGTAAGCAAGTAAGTCTGTAAGTCCAGTCAGCAAGGCCGCCAGTCGATCACTCAGTCTGCCCGTCAGTCAGTTAGTCAATCAGCAAGTACATGTAAGCAAGTCAGCCAGTCTGTCAGTACGCCAGTCAATCACTTAGTATTTCAGCTAGTCAGTAAGTTAGCCAGTCAGTCAGTCAGCAGGTCAGCCAGTTTGTCAGTCATTCAATGAGTCAGTTAGTTTGTTAGTCAATCAGTCACCGCTCAGCTTGTAAACCGGTCAGTTGGCCAATACGGCAGTCATTTTGCAGGTCAGCCATTCAGTCAATGACACAGTCAGTCAGACACTTAGCAAGTTGCCAGTCAGTCAGTTAGTCAATGAGTCAGTCAGTCAGCAAGCCAGCCACATAGTCACTAAGCAAGTCAACTAGCAGAGAGTGAGTCTATCAATAAGTCAGGTGGTTGGTTATTGTAAGTCAGCTATAAGGTCAGTCAGTCAGTCAACAGTTAAGCCATACAGTCAGTCAATGAGACAGTAAGACAGTAAGTTAATTAGTCAGTTCATCCATTAATCAGTCAGTAACTCAAAAAGTCAGTCAATGAGTCAGTCAGTCAGCCAGTCAGCAAGTTAGTCAATTAGGAAAGTCAACAAGTTAGCCAGTCAGCCAGTCAATTAGTCATTCCATCAGTAAGCAAGTTGTATAGTCAGCCACTAAGTCAGTCAAGCAAGTCAGCTAATCAGTCAATCAGTCCATCAGTTTGTCAGTCAGCCATAAGTCAGTCGTTCAGTCAATTAATAAGTCAGTAAGTAAGTCAGTTAGTCAGTCAATTAGTAAGTCAGTAAATCAGCCATCAGTCCAAAAGCCAAGAATTTAGACAGTCACTGAGTCAGTTAGTTGGCAAGTCAGTCAGCCAGTCAGCAAGTCAGCTAGTCAGTCAGTCAGTCAATTAGCCCATCAATAGGTCAGTATGTTGGTTCATCAGTTAATGGCATGAGGAGCTTTGCTCAAGAAAAAAAATCTCAGCAGGCGCCGTAAATTGATGCTCTGGTATGCGATAGAAAGGTGTTTGCTTGGTGTCATAAAATTAATTAGGACCGGAACATAATAAGTAAACCAGACACCAAGTATCCGCGAGAGACGCGTCATTTGAGCGCGAGGCAAGGCGAGGAGCCAGCCTCCAACACAACCGTTTTTTTTTTGCGACGTGACCTTTTTGTTTAAAATGAAAAAGATCTTGATCATTCGAAATGTATCTTAAAAATAAAAGCTCGCTTCATCTACCCATAGAAAGTAATTTACATGAATTTAGACTTAATGTTGGTCTGTAAAACATAAACAAATCCAGATCGGACTGCCGGTGATTTGGACGGGCACACCAGGCTTAAAAGATATTACGAGAAAGCATTTTATATTTCCTTTGTCACTTTGATAAAATTTTTGAAGGAGCGACCCATATTTCATGTGGAAATATTAAATACTCCTGTTATCTGATGGCAGGACCTAATTTTATCATTTTCATTTTGTACTAACTGGTTCTGTTTCTCTTGGGTAGTCAGTTCATTTACAGGCTGTTGTTATCTGATGGCAGGACCTAATTTTATCATTTTCATTTTGTACTAATTGGTTCTGTTTCTCTTGGGTAGTCAGTTCATGTATGGGCTGTTGTTATCTGATGGCAGGACCTAATTTTCATCATTTTCATTTTGTACTAACTGGTTCTGTTTCTCTTGGGTATAGTCAGTTCATTTACGGGCTGTGGTTATCTGATGGCAGGACCTAATTTTCATCATTTTCATTTTGTACTAACTGGTTCTGTTTCTCTTGGGTAGTCAGTTCATTTATGGGCTGTGGTTATCTGATGGCAGGACCTAATTTTATCATTTTCATTTTGTACTAACTGGTTCTGTTTCTCTTGGGTAGTCAGTTCATGTATGGGCTGTTGTTATCTGATGGCAGGACCTAATTTTATCATTTTCATTTTGTACTAACTGGTTCTGTTTCTCTTGGGTAATCAGTTCATTTACGGGCTGTTGTTATCTGATGGCAGGACCTAATTTTATCATTTTCATTTTGTACTAACTGGTTCTGTTTCTCTTGGGTAGTCAGTTCATTTACGGGCTGTTGTTATCTGATGGGAGGACCTAATTTTATCATTTTCATTTTGTACTAACTGCATGGTTCTGTTTCTCTTGGGTGGTCAGTTCATTTATGGGCTGTTGTTATCTGATGGGAGGACCTAATTTTATCATTTTCATTTTGTACTAACTGGTTCTGTTTCTCTTGGGTAGTCAGTTCATTTATGGGCTCTTGTTATCTGATGGCAAAACCTAATTTTTATCATTATTATTTTGTACTAACTGGTTCTGTTTCTCTTGGGTCGTCAGTTCATTTATGGGCTGTTGTTATCTGATGACAGAACCTAATTTTTATCATTATTATTTTGTAGCACTAACTGGTTCTGTTTCTCTTGGGTAGTCAGTTCATTTATGGGCTATAGCTATCTGATGATGGATTATTATTATTATTATTATTACTATTATTATCAACATCACCGTTATTGAGTGTTTTATAATTATTTTTCTTTGACACAGGGCTACATGCAGCAGGTGATGGAGTGTACACTGATTTGCTTTAGTTTTCTTTCAGAAATTCACATAGAATTTACTTTAGTTACAATTATTGCTTGGGTACTGAGATAAACTTTCAGCGACACAGTGTGACAAAATTGTTTTAACCAAAATCATGATAACACAATCAAAACCTTTTTATTATTAGTATTATTAAATTTTGTTAGTTTCAAACGATGCCAATATATGTATGTAAAAATGAAATTATCTTGCCGCTTGTTATTATCCGTACTGTAAAACGTCAAATGAAAAGTTATAACACTCACATGTCTATTAGTTCTTACAAATGATTTTGTCAATGAAAATCGACGACAAAAATTTCCTTTCTGTGGCTTAATTAAGAAGCTTGGGTTGCAAAAAATGTGTTTGTAAAACACAACCGAGTCAATTATCGTACGTTAAATAAATCAAAGCATTACTTTAGCAAAATAAAATCTTAGGGTTAACTTCCCGTGGCTAGCGCCGGAGAAAAGATTGGGCCACCAGATTACTTCAAACCCTCTGGTTGCCTTCCCTTCGCCGTGCCCTTTGAGCTTTGCGTTAGATCTCACGATTTATTATTTCAGAATCAAGTCGCTATTAAAATGAAGCTGTTATAAGTCGGTTGTAGTTACTGATGTCCAAGAATTCCAAATGTTCCTGTTTCGGGAATCTTAATTTCTCAGGGATTAAATCATTCTCATTGAGTAAACATTAATTTATGGCAGGTAAGTAAATGTACTTAATTTATCACATCGAACCTCGTTGCTGACGCCGCTTTCTGTAATGTTCCTGCCGACTACACAGTAATAGACAGAATAGAGTATACCGTTCGATCGACAAAATTGCAAATAATTTCATTCCTCCCGTAAGAATAGATTTTAGACTGTCATTAAAATGTTTCTCGGGTGGTAAACTTTAGCTTCTCGTAATATTTTCTGAGTCGGCAAAGAGTTTATGTTTCATTTTCAATAAGATATAAACCCCGCTCTCGTTAAGGTTTGGTTCTTGATCTTCGATTATCCCATTCGAGTGATAATTATTTCTCTTGTTATCGGCTTTTATAATTATGGTTGTGCGATCAATAAAGAGCGGGGTTTTTTTTGCAGTAGAGCCATGCCTTGAATACTATTTCGCGTGAGAAGTAACAGTTGACGTGTCTCTACGCGAGTAAAGCCACCAAATGCGTGTCCGTATCTGGAAAACCTATTTATTATGTCAAGAAATGTCTTATTTACACGTCTCGTGATTCTCACGCCGAGTGTTTGTGGATGCCGGCAAGTGCGAAAAAAGTAATTACCGAGGATTCCAGAGTAACACCTCAGTCGTATGAAGGTGCGAATTGTGATCTCCTGTTTCAGTTAATCATAAGCCATGGGTAGATTCAATCTACCCTTAGCCTAATTTGCATAATTTTTTTTGGTGAGCAAAGCCCGTCATGTCAGTTAGTAAGACAGTCAGTCAAACAGTTAGTCAACAAGTCAGTCATTTAGACAGTCAATGAGTCAGTCAGAGAGTCAATCAATCCTTGAGAGTCACTCTATCAGTTTATCAGACTGAGGCAGTCTTTCATTCTGTAACACTGGTCATAAAGTAGTGAGTTATGTTGGCTTGCATCCAGCCATGAGACAGTTATCTAGTAATCAATCAGTTGATCAACCAGTAGTGTGTAAACCTGTAATGCAGTCACATGTATCTAATCACTCAGTTGGTCAACGTAAAAAATTTGAAGCAGTCAGTCATAACACAATATTATCAAATTCCACTGGTCAACAAGTAGTCCATCACCTTTTGAAGCTGTCAGTTGTATTGTAAGACAGCACATAATATATTATATCAGTTGGTCAACAAGCAGCCATTTATCTTGTCAATCATTCAGTCATAAGACAGTTATCTAATCAACTAGTTGATTTCAACAAATAGTTACAATGTAGTCTTCTTGTAAGGCAATAAAACTATTAGTCACATGAAACGTAACTACTGAATTCATTCAAAAGTCAGCAAGTCAGCCAGTCAGTCAGTGTGCCACTCAGTCAATGAGTCAGTCAGTCAGTCAGTCCGTTAATTAGTCAGTAGGTTGATAAGTCGGTCATAGCAAACAAGTCAGCAATTTAGTAAGTCAATGAGTCCATCAGTCAGCAAGTCAGTCAGTCAGTCAGTCAGTCAGCCAGCCAAACAGTTGGTCCATCAGTAAGTCAGTCAGATATTCAGCCACTCAGTCAGCAAGACAACCAGTCAGTCAGTCACTTGGTAAAGCAAGTCAGCTAATCAGTCAATTAGTCTGGCAGGTTTGTCGGTCAACTGTAAGTCGGTCATTCAGTCAGTCAACGAGTCTGAGTATGTCAGGTAGTCCTACAGTAATTAGTGAGTGAGTAAATCAGTCGTCAGTCAACAAGTCTGCAATTAAGTCAGTCAATGAGTCAGTTAGTCAGCAAGTCAGCCAGTCAGTCAGTTAACCAATAGGTAAGTCAGTCAGCAGATCTAGATCAGCAGGTTATTCAGCCAGGAAGTCAGATACATGATTCTACAAGGGCAGCCACTCAGTCAGCAAGCCAGCGACCCAGCCAGCCAGTCAGTCAGTCAGTATTAAAGTCAGCTAAACTATCAATTGGTCTGATGGTTGGTCAGCCAACTACAAGTCAGTTAATCAGTCAACAGTCAACAGTCAACAACAAGTCAGCCATTCATCAGACAATGGGTCATGCAGTCAGTCGGTTCATCAGTCAATCAGTCCTGAAGTTAATCAGTCAGTTAGCCAGTAATAAAATCAGATGGTCTGTTAGTCAGACAGACAGTCAGTTAATCAGTAAGTTAGTCAGGAAATCAGTCAAACAATCAGCCAATTATAGTCAGTTAGTCACTCATTTAGTTAGTTGGTCAATCAGCTACAGCGTAAGGACCACATGAGGAAACTGTCAATCAGTCAATAAATCAGTCCACTTAAATGGTATCATGTAGATTGCAGAACTATCCTTATGATTAAAAGCAGAACTTGACATTTAACTATCATTGTGGTACAGCTTGTGTCTACTGCATTAGGACAAAATACCATTTGTCAGTTCAAAGATTTGATTTTAACTGCATGAAATGATTTGAACCTAAAAGCATGAGAAAAAAAACACTCAAAGTGCTTAATGCTATCAGTCAATGATACAAAATTAATTTCAAAATGAATTTGATTCTTTTCATGTATCCAAGAGGAATTCCCAGTGATAAGAAACTTCTTCAGGCTTTTTAATGGACATACCTTTCCATTTTAAAACACAAAATAAGATATAGATTTAGCCAAGGCTAAAAGTGAAGACTCCCTCTTTATTACGTAAAACCAAAAAAATCTATACTTAACTGATTTTAAAACAAAAAGAGAAAATTATGAATCAAATATGATCACAGTAATAGTCTTGGAAAAGAATTCATACCCAATACACCTGTATCGCTGAAAACACCCCACACACACACACACACTAACTCCCTCCATCACACCGCTATGCAAAGCTAATAGCCCATTAGATTTTTATAACAGATGGTTGTCATTTTACTCCAGCAAGTCCATTTTTCCCTCTAAATGGTTAATTTTGTGCCAAAACGAAACACAATGTATTTGTCTGTGACTCCCTTCCCTACCCTACTGAGTTTTTCACCCCAAGATGGCTATACTCTAGCTAATGTGAAGCCCTCCAGCACTTTAGCGAGCTGGCATGTGAGAGAGATAGGCCTCACATTGAGGGTGTGAAGTGTATCTCTCATTTTACAAAATTTTACTTTAATTTGGAATAGTTTTGTATTTTTTGTTAAATTAGGACAGGTATGGCCACTAAAAATCGAACAAAACTGACCATCTCAATCTTACTTTAGCAAGCTGTACCATCAGTTAGTTTATCTGGTTCACCCGATCAAGAGCTGGATTAAAAAGCAATATCACAGCACTTACAGTACTAAATCCAGCGGCTGTTGAAGTCGTGACACCTGTGATCTGAAATGAGAAATTGATCATTTTCATCAGCAATCAGTAATGAATCACGCAACAGAAGGTATTAAAATTCATTTCTTTCCTTAGCATGAATCTCAGTACGTCAGCCAGCCAGTCAAGTTAATAAAGTCAATGAGCCAGCCAGTCAGTCAATAAGTCTATTAGTCACACAGTCACACAATCATATTATATATGTTGTAGATTAATTTGTTTCTTAGGTCAATCTGTTTTCAACCTAGGTCAATTTGGTCCACACTAGGTTAATTAGATCCAAAGGTGTATTATTTGTCAATTATCATCCTACATTGGGCAAATTTGTTGAAAACTACTTGAAGGTTAATTTAATCAATAATTATTAATGAAACAAGTTTTAAAAGGGGCTTAACTTTCTTTTTGACATTTCAAATGACCCATTAAGTTAGTGTTTGATTTGGTTTCAGTAACAGCTCTTAGAACAGAGATACTAAAATCTATGGGGTATGGTTGGTCTAATTATTGTTAGTATATTATAAAAGAGTGGTTGGTTTCAATAAACAACAACAAGAACAACATTTTTGTAAAATATTGTAACAAAACTATTATACAGTGTACAACGAGTCTTGATAGTTGGGGCAAGATAAAGGATTAGCACAGTTGTTTAGTGTGCAGTCTTTGTGCGGAAAGTCCCAAGTTTGATTGCCAGGTGTATCCACAAATCCCTCTTTCAACTTCTTTCCTTTCATTGCAGCTTTAAGTAGATATAAATACTCATAAAACAGAGCACTGATGGAGAGACTGGATAAAATGAGCACACCGTCAGACTCAGGTTCGTTTATCAGATGACTGCTTTCAAGCTAATGCCGTAAAAGAGGACTTAATCTTTACCCTTAACTTTTACCTTTAATATTTTATGAACCAGTATAGCATGCCAGTGCATGCTAGCAAGGGTTCATACTATCCGGCACTTTCAATACTTGCCAAAGCTTAAATGGCAAAATAAGAATTAACGTGGCATATTAAGACTATAACACATGCACAGTCACTTAATTCTACATTTAGGGTATATTTCAATATTGAGTCCCAGACAAATTCTTTTTTTTTAGGTGTAATGTGGTTGAATTTTATTTATAACAAGAAGGCGCTTACAGTGGCCTCCAGTCTCGCTTGCTTGGACTAGATTAGATTGAGAAATGAGGAGGTGATTAATTCTACAAGAAACAGGATTTACTCGCTAAAAGTTTTTTATTCCTACTTTATCGACGATGACACTTCTTACTTGTTTCTGAATTGATTTAGTACGTGTGTTAGCGACGACCAGAAATACGTCTGCGCTTGTAGGCTATACACATGTATAAATACACAAAACTTCAAGGGCCTCGATTCCAGAGAAATTACATCATTGCCGGAGATCAAAAAAGTGATTTACATGACGTGTCATTTCAATCATCGCCGAAAATAAATCACATGCACATCACAAGACCATTTGCATACAATGAAAGTTTACAAAACCTGACCATAGCAGTTTCGCTGATTAAGATTTTTTTTTTCAACCACTCAGTAGTGTTCACTTGTTCCATAGTAATCGTCTATTTCAAGTGATAGAAGTCGTGGACCAACACGTTTCGGAAAAGCTCTAAATTTAACCTTTACTAAGTTTTCTTCCAAAAACATGCATGGCTTCGATCACGCAATGATTCTTAGTCCCAGATTCCACGGTCTCCACTAGGAATGCGTGGCCTACAAACTAGGTCCCAACAACAACAAAAAAAGAAAAAAAGACACGCCTGCATTTTTAGAGTCTCGCTCTGCTAAAGCAAGCTCGACTAAAAAGCCACTATTATAACTACCAAACTGTTATTAAAACTGTGAAAGGTCTGAACCCAGGAGTCATTTCAAGAGGTAGGTTGAGTTTGATTGTCCAGGTGAACCTAGTGCTAAATAGGACTGTTGCTGTTAACAGTGACTGATGTTTCGACAACCTGTGCGGTAGTCATCTTCAGAGTCAAAGTGAGTTGTATCACGTCAGTTGATGGTAACTCTGATTAATTATCAGTGCGTCATATCCCATGAACTGCTAATTTTGAGACTGTAGCATCTTTTCTGCCACCTCTGCAGGCTTTCCCAAGGCTCAGTGGGGAACATGCGATTTGTGAGAGCTGGAGACAAGCAAGAAGCACTAAAGGGGGATGATGGGAATGAGCGTGAAGTGCGGGCAGGAAGTGAGTTTCTGCCTGTGTGCTTGTTATCTGCTGTTTGACCAGCATCATCAACAACCATATTGTTGAAGATGAAGCAATGTATAAACCTTAGCGATTTTCGGTTTGAGAATTTAATCTTCTTGCAGGTTACAAAACTACCAGGAGCTTATAATTTAGTAATTAATTGCAGCCTTTTTGCAGATATTGGAGGTTCAGCTCTTCTTTCCCCGCTACAACTGTTTTTTTGCATGCTTCACTGGATCCAATTCATCTCAACAGAAATTCAAAGAGTTGGCAAAGTGTTAAAATTTTTCTGATACAAACATTACATGCAAGTTGCAAAGAGTCGCCACATTTCTTCATAGTTTTCCAGCCCTATTAATTTCACAATGGCTTGAATAGAATGATTTATGCTGGATTTTATATAACTCAGCACACATAGTTGCAACTTTCTTCCTTCAAATTAATGGATGACAGCATTTGAACTTTTTTATATTGCCTTCACTTTAGCTTTCTTGTGAAAACAAAAGAAAAACAGTGCGAGAAAAACAACTAGAATACGTGCATCACAGCCAGACTCATTTGACAACTAGATATTCACAGTTGAGTTATTTTTGCATACCAGAATTGCAGGCAACAAGAGGAGCGCACAGCCTATTCTTGGTCAGTGACACCCTATAAACTGCATAGCGAGATTTTTCTCGAATCTGTCCACATTCTTGGGATGCCTATGTTGTACCAACTAATATGCATAGTATGTGGCCGCGAAGGCCCTAGTGATGAGTTTAAGGTCCGTCTGATGTCACGGTAATCACGTGAATGTACATGCAAGTGTTGCAACAATCATCATTACATTCAATTCGTAAAAACATGTAATTCAGGTACACAAGTTCTGTACTAAATGGGAGACTAAATTCCATTTGCCTTGCTGTTTGTATGGCGACTTTACAGTTTGTTTTCTTTCTCCAGTCTCAACACCTTATCACCTTCTTGAATTTTGCCTTCACATGTATCCCTTTGGCAGTCTGCATACACCTTCCCTTTTTCTTTTCTCTCACTGTCATGATCTCACACCTCATCTTGGATGCTGAACTCTTGGAGATGGGTAGTTTGGTCCTGATGCGTTTTCCAAACAACAGTTCTGGTGGGCTAAACCCAGTAGTAAAATGTTGGATACTATCAAAATCATTAAGAAGTTGTCTATCTCTGATTTCCAGTGGCGACCCTCTGCTTGAGTGATATGCAGGTGCTTCAGGATACAGTTTTGCCTTTTGATTTCACCATTGGCCTGTGGCCATAAGGGAGGGGTTTGTCTGTGTTCAATTCTGTGCTTCCTCCAAGTAATTCATAAAACATTCACTGCTAAACTATGGTCAATTGTCGGTTCTTAAGCACAAAGGAAGGCCATGAGTGATGAAAATCTTGGACAGCATTGATACAATCCACTCAGAAGTAGTATAGATTTGGTAAATTCCATCTAAAAGAATCAGATGTAATAGTCCACCACAACAAAAACATAATTGCCAGCCGGCAATGGACCCAATAGGTCAGCTGCTACAGGTAGCTATCTGATCCTCCTTCTACAGTCAACGTGAACTAAATTATCTTGAACATTTAATCCCACAGTATGCAGCAATAAAGCCTTATTCTGGTCGACATTTTCAACCCCTTTTCCCATTGCAAACAGTTCAAAAGTGCAAAGCCATCTTTCCCAGCATACTGAAACACCAGCAGTTTCTGAACAGTCAAAGGGCTTTAATCCTTGTGCATTGCTTAAATATATACACTTGACAGCTCAAATAAAATTCTGCAAAGGACCATCCTCATCGCCAAAATGTAGTGTCTTTAAGGATTTAACCAAGGATGATTCGGATTTAACCAGGATATAACTACTAACACACACCATTGCCAACTCTTGCACACAAGACTAGTGTATTCTAATCATCATAACACATGCAATAAAGTCAGAGCGCTGCTCGATCATTCAGACATGGGGGATGGGGACGGTAGATCTAAATATGTACATATCCTACAGACCATTTAACAGTTGTGCACTTAGTAGCCTTGCCTTTGAGTGAGTGTGAGGCTGAGGTTGACCTTGTTTTGGTACAAACCCCTTTTGTTTTCTTATAAAAATTATGCTTAAAAAATACTAGATTGTATAAGAACAATATGATTTACATAAGAAAGCAGGAAGGGTTTGTTGCATCAAAACAAGGTCAACTCCAGTTTTGTTTCTATTTATAACGGTAAAATGGCCTACATTCCAGTTCAACCATCAGAAGCAAGGTTTATATGCTTCTGTTCCTGTACCATGCCTATTAAAGATGGCATCAAAGGCAAATTCCTGTCTTAGCCTCGCTAAAGGTCCTTGTTCGATGATACTTACCTCCACCCCCTACTTATATCCAACCCCCCGCCACCCCCTCCATAGATGAGATTTTCTGAAGGGGTCAATCTCATCAATAGGGGGCGGGGGGCTGGATATTAAATGGAATGGCCCTCACATCAATGGTGAATAATAAGACTGTAATTAAGTAAAGGCCAATTGGCAAATAAAACCTTCATACGCCGTTGGAAACGCACCGAACTGCCGTTAAAAATCAAAGCGTTGAAAACGTTCCGAGCGGGAAATTGAACTATTGAAAGAGTTGCGCATATCTAGCCTGATAAGCAATATTAAGCTTATTTTAAGCATAATGAGCTTCGAGGGTGAGGGTAAAGATCTTACCAAATGCAAAGTAAACCACTATCACAAGCAATTATAAAACTGTTGGGAAAGATAAATAATACATTTCTTACTTTTTTATGCACCTATAATCGCTACTAACCTTGCAAAGTAGATGAAAAAATTAACAGGAGAAAATCAACCATGCTTTCCGGACCCCTCCGTGCGCCATCATTTTTTCAGTTAAGTTTAGTTACCAGTGCCCTAATGCTAAAACGTCCTCAATACGCGGCCTCCATGCTCTTTGCTGGAAAATAGGGACCCGGTGGATGCATGTGTTTGCTGTGAAAAAAAACATAATAGATTTTCTACCTTTCTAGCGACTTCGTACTTCAAATCTGCAGAAAAGTCAAGAAATAAATTGGGATAGACTTTTAGCGGGTTGGTTTTACAGCATAGACTGAAATACATGGACTGTAATAGCAGAATAGTTTTGTTTTGTTTTGTTTTATTTCTGGATTTAGTTAGAATTTATCCACCTATAATCGCTACTAACTTTACAAAGTAGATGAAAAACTTAACAGGTGAAAATCAACGATGCCTTCCGGACGCTTCCGGACGCCGTCTTTTTTGAAAATTAAGTTCCCATTGCCCTAAAACGTCCACAGTGCGCGGCCTCTTTGCTCTTCCAGCACTTCCACGCATTTCTAATATCTTACCCAAACATTTTAACATCTTACACTTCTCTAACCGTAGCAAAGACGTCTTTAAGCAACCGCCTTTTGTTGCTTACAGAAGTAGCCCTAATCTTCGTGACCTTTTAGTTAAAGCACAATTAACCGTTATCTCTAACAATCATTTTTCGCCAGGCTTCTTCCGCTGTGGACAATTAAAATTGTGCCACTTGTCCATACACGGTCTTACAAGTTATACTTTTTATTCTACGAGTGAAACACGCTTCATCACTTCACACATTACTTGTAACATTAAAAACGTGATCTACATGGTTGAATGTAACCGTTGTCATCTGTTGTAATTTACAATATATAGGTGTAACTAAGCGACGCCTCAAGGACAGATTTAGGGCCTGTTTACATGGAGGTGGGGAACCCCAGGTAGGTGAGGTAACCCCCTTAAATGGGGTAACCCGTTTGTCCATATAATCTCTCATTTTAAATTGATCACGTTTACAAGATAGCTGGGGTGACCCGCCATATTTTACCTCACCTACCTGGGGTCCCCCACCTCCATGTAAACAGGCCCTTAACGAACATAGACGTCCAGTCGACAAAAGTAACATTTTTTCAGAACACTTTCTTTCTCACTCTGACCATTCTCATACTGACATGCAGTTAATCTCACTAGAGAAAATTCATTCTTCACGTGACTCAGTTCGTAAGGCGAGACAGTCACAAGGCCATGACTCTTAAACCTAAAGGCCTAAACCGCCGTGACGAATTATTGTAATCCCCATACTTATTATTTGTCTTTTTCAGTTTTTTGTGTTGTACGTTATTTCCGCCTCTCCCGTCTAAACAATTTTTATTGCGACATCCTCTATATATGTAATATTGTAATTCCTATCATAAATTTAGTAACATCTGCAAACCTAAAGAAGGCTGGTATATGGCCAGCCAAAATATTTTTATGAAAAAACAAAACACGTTGTTCTCATCAGCTTTGCAGTTGTCTTTGGTTCTTTAATTTAATGCCTTTTCCGTGGAACTTCCGCCGGCAAACGCCGTTTAAAGCTGATGGAGCCGTATTAACCGATTGAAACGGGCTATTGACAGTAAAAAAGAAAAAAACAACGTAAGCGCATTTCATGGCAATGAAAGAACATATGCCATACAAAGCCGATACAACTCGTTTGCGAAGTCGGCAAAAAATGCGTGTTTTCTTATCTCGATTTCCGCTGTTGTTTTGAAGCTAATAGTCAATAAATAACATCAGATCAATTTAGGTTTCTGGGAAACTGCCCACCTACCCCTCCCTTAAGCTAAGATTAACACCTACCTCTCACTTAGGCCAAATTGTTGGCTTAGGGGAGCGATAGGTGGGCAGTTTCCCGGAAACCTAAAGTGCTCCATGAAGCTGCGTGCAAACGGACGCAAAAACTCCCAACATTGTTGCGCCAACAATGTTGGGAGTTGTTGCGTGCGTGTTGGCAGTGCTGTGCAAACGGATGCAACAACTCGCAACAATGTTGGGACCTGCAGTGCATCGTGGGAAGGATACTACCCATAAGTCTTTGTAAACCATGCGTAATGAGCGTGCTTGGCCCCAACAATGTTGGAAGAGCTGTGCAAACGGATCCAACATTGTTGCGCTACGCTTCGGCAATCACGGAACAAAAGAAATGTTGGGAGTTGTTGGCTGAAAAAACTGACCGGTTCATGCTTTACGCAACAACATCCAACAACATGCAACAGGGTGTGCAAACGGACGCAACATGTAACATCCAACAATGTTGGGTCCGTTTGCACGGGGCTTAACAGCCATTTTCGGGTCAAACAGGTTCGCAAAGAAAAGCATAGCATGACATTCTCTCACTTTCAGATCACTTTCCAGTCAGCTGGAATTTATATATCCCCCGTGATCTTGGGGAATCGAAGAGAAAAGGCTCATCTTCTACCCTGCAAGCAGAGTCTCTTCGATCTTCCTAGATAAGTAGGGAAAAGGATTGGGAAGATCGAAGGGCCTCTGCTCATCTTCTCGTGACGAGTCCAAGGCTCTTGAAATCCAATCCCCAAGTTAACCATCGTGATCCGAAAGACTCCTGCGTGTCTTGAATTTGGTAGGACCTCTATAAACCGTGCTCGATACACGCTCTCAGCGAGGAATTTGATCCCACCGAACTTCGGCCAGCGCGTGCTCTCTTCAAAAACGATAGATCTTCGCACTCTCGAGCCCGGACTCGCCGGTTAATTGCGAAGTCCGTACTGTGTACCCACGAGTTAAAAACGGCACATCTCTCAGTGATTTCACTGCAGTTTTTTAAGTGAACTAATAAGCTGTGGCTAGGTTTTAGGTTATTTCATGGGTGAATTATTTTTCGTTTTTATTATTAACAATTATTCTGGCGAGTGCACATTGGATTATATGAGATGGTAGGTAGCCAACGAGGCGCGTAGCGCCGAGTTGGCTATATAAGTCACCTCATATCCAACAAGCGCGATTGGAATAATTGTCTAATTATGAGCCGTTGTCAGTAACTATCGAGAATCCGGCGCCGCCAGATCAAAATATTCACTGTGTCAACAAAGCAGGCACGAAACCTTCCTTTCCTTGCACGGGTGTAAGAATACAAAGAAAGCCTAGATCAAGATAAAATATATAACTTTGAAATAAACTTTGAGAAATGTGCCGCAAACCTTGTAAAGATGAACTATAGAATAGTTTTCGTTTTTTCGTAGAGCGTTTTGAAAATGCCTAATTTACATAATTTCCATCGGCCCTTCGACCAGGTTTAGGCTTGAGCTTCGCTGGAGCTTTTGAATATTGTTTTTGAAAACAGTTTACCGAGAGGGTTTTTCTGATGAAATAAAAAAAAAATGGAATGTTTTGACGTGGCTTGGGATTCTCGATAGTTCCTGACAACGGCTCCCAATAAATCAATTATTCCACTCCCGCTTGTTGCAATTGGACATCATAACGAAAATAACCAACGAGGCGCCGAGTTGGCTATCTACCGTCTCATTTCCAACGCGCACTCGTAAATTTATTGTTAATTATAAAAACGAAAACGAATTAATCCAAGAAATAACCTAAAGCCGGTTAGCTATAGCTAATTAGTTGACTAAAAAAACTGTAGTGAAATCACCTTGCAGCGATATTAAAAAAGCGATATGTTAAAAAAGCACCCACTTGCACATCACTGCATCGCAGATAAATGGCACTGACAAATTTGACTGAACCTGTAAACCAGAAAACAGTCGAAGAACGGTACTGTTCAGCAGAATTTACGCAAGGGATACATGGCGAGCTTATTTTTCTCTCTGTAGTGAACATCTGTTTGTCAATTTCTGCAGTTTTGGGAAATACTCTAATTCTAGTCGCACTGAGCAAGGAAACTTCACTTCACCAAGCATCGAAACTCCTGTATTCCACCCTAGCGATAACTGATCTCGGTGTTGCTATCATTGTGGAGCCTTTAGCTGTGACTTATTGGACTTCTGTCGTGAACGAAAAATGGAACATTTGCTATTATACACATTTCGCAAGAGATATATCTGCTTATGCTTTGTCTTCAGTATCCTTCTTTACACTGACTGCAATAAGTTTCGACAGACTTCTCGCATTGACACTGGGGCTTAGGTACAGACAAGTCGTAACTTTGAAAAGAACGCTTACAAGTGTACTTGTTTCTTTCGTTTTTTCTAGTTTTGTGGCATCATCAATTTTCTTTGAAATTCAGATAATTTTATGGTCTGCCAAAGTAGGTTTCGCTCTAGGTATAGTCACAACAGTTTTCTCTTATACAAAAATTTTCTTCACACTTCGTCGAAACCAAATTCGTGCTCTACGGAGCGACATTTCTCGAGGGCCAGCAACTCAAGCAATTCCACTGAACGTAGCGCGATACAAAAAGGCAGTGTACAGTGCACTGTGGGTGCAGCTAGCGTTGGTCATTTGTTATCTGCCGAATAATATAGTGGTAGCTCTAGAAATTCAAGGAGAAATACCTTTAGCAATTTACCTTACCAGACAATTTACTTTTACTTTAGTTAATTTAAACTCGTCATTAAACCCTCTGGTTTATTGTTGGAAGATCACAGAAGTGAGACAGGCCGTCAAAGAAACATTAAGGCATATTTTCTTTTGAAAGAGTTGATTGACTCCACGCTGGAGAAGTAGACAGACCTTATCATACGTGCGAGAGAGAATCTCATTCTCTCTTGATACATGTATCTGATATGGCCATTTACAGCTAGGTTTCTTGATATCATATTTTTACTGTACATACTTAAGTTTAAAGAAATAGACTGGAAAGGCAATTAACTTGTTCTGCAATAGTTTTTAAGCTTTCCCTAAGAAATATGCCAGGATATTAAATTTAACAGTTCCCTAGCTTTCTTAGTAGTGGTGAAGAAACACCCACAGTGAGTGCAAAAAGGTAAAAAAAATGTTTCTTTTTCTTTTCACCGGTTTCTTTACTTTCCCGTCATTATAAGTCCAAATGAGAGGTTTTAATTACCTTCAAGTCGCATAACAGGTATTATAAAAACATGAATTTTTTAAAACAGCTCTATCATACTTTTCATCATTAATTTGGCGGCTCTCAGCACTTGTCAGTAATGCTAAATCCTTTCTTTTCTTAAATTTTATGTTTTTTTGCTTTTAGTGGCATTTTATTCGAAGTAAACCTTGCATTTTATGTAAAATAAAACAACCTTGTCTTCCATCACCCCTTTAAGGGATGACTTCTTGTGACGAAAACAACAAAAATTAAAAACCTGTTGATGAAAGAGGATCTTATGAAGGGCAAGCTGACCTGATGCTATGAAATCATACCTCTTATCGATTATTACATAAACATCAGAATGTATGAAAGGGTTGATTGAACCACAGGAGAACTTACTCTTAAAGGAAAGTTTAGAGAAATAACACAAGATAGAAAAAAATTACTGTGAAGGGTCCTCTTTTCCACGGTAACTAATTACAAAACACGGCAAGGTTTAATAATTGACGGCTGGAATGCATTAGGTGGCATTAACATTAATAACAGGCGTTTTTACTAACAGCGTATACTCATAAACATGAAATCGTGTAATGCTAAACGGCGTCGGCAGCGAGAAAGGCAAAACAAAAAACATTAAGTCTAATCAGCAAAAAAACAACTTTGCACCTGCAGCACACTTTTTTGTACATTTCTTTGCCATTGTTGTCGCAACTTGAAATTTACTAGTTACACGTTTTATGGAGAAAATGTTGTATGTGCTCACAAAAAATTTTGTTGCTTGTGTTCCCGTTCGCTTTTTTTTCTCACTGCCGCTCATTTTCATCTTGCTGGCCACTAGCATTTCTCATTTTTTCACCGCCGGTGTAAAATTTTCATGTTGTTGTTCTTCCAACGAAATTCGTTCCCTCTGTTTTTTATCTCTCGCTGTAACTCTCTATCGCTCTTTTTCTCCTTAAGCTTTGCTAGCCTGTCTTACTTTTTCGTTTTCTCTGTCTTTTTTTTTTTTTCTATTTTCCAAAATTGTGGAAATATATGATAACTAATCTAGGCTTAATACTTCAGACAACCCCGACAAATTAAAAACAAATTCCGCTTTACATTTTGTCTTTATTGACTCTTTAATTGTCTCTGGTTTACAAGACGCAGTTGACCAAGCGATTTCCTGCTGGGCTGAATTTCAGACGATTACTTCGAGTCGTTTTTACTCCCTATTGAAGTAACGTCTGAATCGACCAGCCGTAAATGCAGTTCAGTGACGTCACTACTCCTTTGCTTTAATTCATGCAAAAAGTAAAACACGATTTTCAACTGGCAAACAAACAAAAATCGTTTGCAAATGTCTACATGATACAGTTTTGGTTGCCCTGTGGTGCGGACGGACGGGCGGGCGCTCGAGCAGGCGGATGTACGGTCAAGTGACTACCAAAATTTCATGGCTGGTTAAGTAACCAAATTCTTTTAGCAATGGGAGTCCACGCGCGTGGAGCTCCGCTATCAATAACGATTACATAATCAACACGCAATAGCTCATTTATATTCATTTTAATTAAGGTAACGTCTAATTCATTCACTTAAACGTTTGAGGACCAAAAGATCACTTCAGTTCTCCAATATAAAAACAGACCGATTCGGAAAATCTTTTTGAAATTATTATGTTAAGAGTAAAACATGTTTAGGTAAATTACCGTAAAGAGTTGTGCAGAACTGATCTAGTTTCACTCCCAGTGAATCTTGTTCTGTCATCCCGGATCATGCGCTAGCATAATGAGCAACGTATGTGCATTTCTATAATAATATATAGATTTAGCCAGGGCTAAAAGCGAAACTCTGTTAATAATACGTGTAAACAAGAAAAATTAAATCGTGTAATGCAAAACGGGGACGACAATTGAAATGGCTTCAAGACCAATAGATCTAATTAGCAAAAAACAAATTGCACGTGCAGCACCCTTTTCCTCTAATTAGCAAAAAACAAATTTGCACGAGCAGCACGCTTTTTTGTCTTCGCTTGTCGTTGTTTTGCACGACTACAACGCTGTTTTGTATGACTCAAACGTCAAACTTGTTAGTTATTTTTAAGGAGGAATTGTCGTATGAACTTACGCAATATTTTGTTTCCTGTGTTCATGTTCGCTTTTATTTTTCACTGCCGCTCATTTTCACCTTGCAGGCCGCTAGCATTTCTCATTTCCTCCCGCCGCTTTAAATTTCCATTTTTTCTTCTACGAAATTCGTCTCCTTTGTTTTCAATAACTCGCTCTTGCTCCTTCTATGGTATTCACGTTAGTATAAACACAAAAAATAACGCCGAAAAAGACACGACTGTGTTGTTGTCCGGGCGGCCTTGTGATTTCCTTCCAAATAAAACCTTGAGTTGCATTTGGGTTGCCATACCTGTTGATTGAGTTACTTTACATTGGTATGTCTGTGGTGCGTACGGACGGTCGCTCGCTCGCTTGGTGTACGGTCACGTGATTACCAAATTTTCTCGGATGGGTAGATTACCACATTTCCTCAGCTATGGGGCAACGCCCACGCGCGACGCTTCGCTCCGCGCGTGGAGCTCCGCTACAAATCGTGCCAAATGTTGACGAAAGATTTAAAAAATCGTTGGATCCCAAAACGGAATTCTTTTAAGTGGCGTTGAAAGTCAATTTCATCCTCGGAGACCCAGGCGCAGAGACTTTCGCTCGCCCTCAATACCTGCCCCGGGGTCTCCAAGGATGGGTCAAATTTCAATGACCAAGTTTTTCGGCTGATACCTCTCCGCCATTTTGGTTTCTTCTAGGACTTAGGACTTAATCGCGGCACCTGAGCATCTCGGAATGTGTTATCTCGTCGAGGCCGATTCCGAGATCTCCATAATTCTTTAGATGATACGACAACCGAATTCAATAATTGTTTTATTATTCATTCAAAATAATTCTTAGTTTAAAAACAAGCTAAAACACGCTTACCTCCGTCGATGTTAAGTTCGTCTTCAAGCCTGTTTATCGGCAGGTTTAGGAGATAAAGGATTGTTCAGTTCTGCAAATATTCTCCAAATAGCAGATGTCGTCCGTCGAGTTGTATTCTTGCTGTTCTTGCTATGCTTTTAGCCAATAGTTCGCTTGTTTCTTCCTCGCGAAACAAGTGAAAAGTTCCGCCATTTTTTACTCACTGCCAAAACAACTGAACCTTGTCCCCAGGTCGTCTTGGTCAACTGTTCAGTTTCCTGGCAAGTATGCTGTAGAATTGACATCATTTTTCACATATCGCAAACTTCTTCCAAATTTGGTCGACAGTAGTTGGTTATGATGAATTATCTGTGGGATTTTAGCCAATCAGAAACGGAGAAATATTCTGAATGAATAATAAACGATTTTATTTTTTGTTTGACTAAATGGCTCTAAGTATACTGACGCTTTTTAGTTCTGGCTAAATACATTTAGTATATACTAAAACAGTGGATAGTGTTTTTCGCGCGCTCTGATTGGCTACTCAATCAGTGAATATCCTGCACTATTCACTGATTCACCTCCAGTTCGTCCGAGCGACCGACGCCAAACTCGCTTGAGTTGCAAGCAAAATGCCTTCCCGGTTTGCTGCCGTAAACAAACAAAGAAATTTCACAACTAATCAAGCAAGCTGTTTTCGAAATACACGAAGAAGGTGACGAAGTTCGGATTGGAAGTTTTAACAGGTAAAGCTTTGTCTTTTTGACACGAATTTATAGATAAAACCGGTGAAAAAGTTTTTTGTTTACAAATGCAAATTAAGCTTAAGTCTTGCTTACTTTATTTAGTTGAGTTATTCATAAATAAGCTTAAAACTAAATTTAAAAATCTTTTTTTATAGAATGATTTTAAATACAAAAAGAATTCACAACTCCTTTTGAAGAAATTTCTCCTCAAGAGCTAAACAAATGCCCTCAAAAGTTTTAGTTGTCGGCAAGAAAAAGCGACGGCCGCGCCGCCCGGTCATTACGCGCCAAAATTGTAATCGTTAGCAACACTATTTGAGTTAAAAATCGTCATTTTTGTGCTCAATTATCTCACTGTTTTAGTATATACTAAAACAATTATTCACCTCAGTGTCGGTGGCTAGTCCTGGATATTTACCTCACTGCTTCGCAGTTCGGTAAATATCCAGGACTAGCCACCGACACTGAGGTGAATAATTGTTATATATTTCAAAATCTGCATACCTAATCAGTATTTATGTAATAATGACTAGGAGAAGAACTGAAGCGCACTGACCACATGTTCCTTCAGAACGCAACATACATGTATTGCAATACCTTATCTTATAGGCCTTTCTCAAAAATACCATAATACTCTTTGTAATCCGTCCAAAATTTTGCATAAGCATTGTTTTCAATTTCTCTTGGGACTTACAAGACTGTGTGAACCCCGGAACTGGGCACGAGACTGTCCCTTGATGCGACACTCCCAATGACAATAGGGAGGTACCTTGAAAAACACACATAACAAAGTGAAGCTTAAAGATTATTTATTCTTGAGAAATTTCACGACTTACAGCTTAAGTAAATTTTCAAGAGCTAGCGGGATTAGCTAATCCCGCATCATAATCATTGAGGGAAACAGAACTGCCATGCGCACAGTAAAAGCAATAATATTCACGCTGCATTTACAGTGACACTTTGTCCAGAACCCAAGCCTCGTCCATTGAAGGTGTAAGTACTGCTGCCGTCCTTAATGGTGATCTATGAAAAATAATAAGATACTGCTGTAACTATAATAATACCTATATATCTAACTATTTCTCAGCCAGACACCTTTGGCACTTTCGCTAGCTTTTCGACGCTTTAGAGCGGTGTTTACCCTTCAGAACTAAGTCACAGAGGTATCCCCCTTAAAAGGGTGTCTGCCACACAAAGGTGTCCACTGCTCACGCACAAGGATGTCCACTTTACAGGGTTATTGGCCTTAGGGGTTGTTTACATGGAGGAAGGAAGATCCTAGAAGGCGGGACGTGTTTGGAGTTCCAAATCGAAACTTGCGTTCCTAATTGATTCAGACGACGAACTTTTCATGAACTTAATTCAATGTATTAAGTTCGGCTCATGAAAAGTTCGGCGTCTGAACCGGGCCTATGTATCTCTATGTGAGGGGCGGCGAATTGGAACATCCAGAAGCCGACCACCGAGCACTTTTGGTCCTAAGATCTATCGGATATATTATTTTCCTCGAAGAACAAACAACAACACTCCAGGAACGACGTGGAAAATCTCAGAACTTTACAACATTTTGCCCTTCACGTCACGTTCATGGCCCGGAGGTTTTCAGTTCAATGCTGGTATCCGTGACGGAGTAACCTAACGTTGCCTTTCACGGTATGGGGCGTCACCAGGGTAGAAGAATTGCTTTGTTAGTAGATGCCTTTTTTCAACCTACAGAAAAAGCGCATCAGAGTTCCTATACACTTTTCTTACGCACATGCCGCACATGCCCAGCTACAAATTAAGGCGAATCGCATTCTTTACCTTACTGAAGGTCCACCCACCAAAATAGCCCCCATTCGGATTTTCTTGTAATCTGATTTTCAGTTGACGAATGGTACCGACATCCTTGAATGCCACCAAATAACTATCTGTCCTAAGAACAACGGAAGCGAAATCAAACCTTGCATGACGAAAGCACTGAAATAGTTCGAGTTTTGCCTCGATAGTATTATAATCTAAGGGATAAAACTAAAGGTTAAGATCCTTATTTTACGTCGGCTACTTGTAACATTTGGGAGCTTAAGCAACTACGACGACGACCACAGCGCCGACTTTTACGTACATTTCTTCGACGTCCACTGCACGACTACGACGTGAAACCTCCTAATTTGCCGTTTTACGATGGACATGAACATACGACCACGAATTTTCCTTCCTTTTTTTGAACCTGAGTAAAATCCTTAAGAATTCAAATCCAGGAAAAGTCGCCTGCTTTTGATATATTGAGCGGGTCCAAATAGAAGGGATTAAGTTTGAAAGAACGCAAATTCATTTTTTTTTTACCGACGTTTTCACTGCCATTGTCGTCGTCCTTGCTTAAGGTCCCTATTATACATTAGGCTGACAAACCTGAGCCCGATGGTGCTCTCATTTTACCCCCAACCCTCCCCCCCCCGCTTCCACCTTTCTCTCTCTCTCTCTCTCCATCGGTGCTCCGTTTTAAGGTGTATTCAAAGCTACTAAAAGCTAAACGCAAAGGAAAGAAGTCAAAGCAAGGATTTGACGTCACACCTGGAAATCTCTATGGAAACCTCCCACACAGCTCAGCAGGCCGCGCACTAAACTGCTGTGACGAGGGCAGTAACTCATATTACAGCCTCATTTTATACTGAAGGGATGCAAAAAAACTTTTCACTTATAGCTAGTAAGTCAAGTAAATTACAAAATAAGGGGATTTAATTTAAAACAAATTCAAAAACTAATTTATAATTCATAAAGAAAAAACAAAAGAATTTAATGTTTAATGGATGTCTTTATATCTAAACTTTACGTCCAATTTTTTAGACCAACATAACCACAACTCTAAATGTTAGTGCAAGAATGAGTTGATCTATATCAGAGATTTTGAAGCCGTTCAAAAAACTCGCATTCTTGCTCGTTTTTTAAACAGTACTAAAACATTTTTATGAAACAGAATCCAAACCAAACCTTGATCTACCAAAATAGTGGGATTTTCTCGTCAACATTCTTTAAATACCTACAGTAGTTATCTAAAAATTCTTGAAAAACTAGCTCTCTTACCCCTGCCTGACATCCCTTCAGAATTGCTGATTTCTTTCCAGTTTAACGTAAGTCAATAATACTTAAGCATGTCACTCCGCTTTTTACAGATCTACTTTGATTGATAATGTATATTACTTTCAGTCTACCTTAGAGCAAAACCTAGAGAATACACAGCCTTCGTAATGAAAATTAACTTTCTTTCACACAAAAATAAAATTCCTTGGTCGCGTTTCACGTTGTAAGAGGTTTGCTCCAAGTGCAACTTATATCAGTAACGTAGACGGTAAAATAAACCTTAAAATTCCCCGTTGTTAGCGTTTCTTAGTACTCACTGGTCAGATTCAAAGTCGTCATAGTAACCGCCTTTTCCGACACTACTCTCCCCAGACGTCCTTCCTCCGTCACCAATGAGCTCCAGGTACAAGAAAGAGTTAGTCCCGTCAAACCATCCATCACCCGTCTGTATGGTCACCTCCATATCTTTATCTGAAAAACATCATCGTACTGAGAAGCAGACACACAAAGCGAAACTGTGTAATACTTGTAAATTCTCGAATGACCTGTGGCTTTGTCAATCCTGCTCTCACGGAATCTTTCCTTTTTATGATTTGGATAATGATGAACTTTTGGAACTAATCTTCAATTGCACCACTGTGTCATTTGCTCCTCTTCCATTGATCACGCTCGACTGGAGCTGTTCTTTGGAATAATATTGGAGAATCTCTTAAGTGTCTTACCCTTAACAAGTTTAAATAGTCCTTAAAAACGGCTATTTCAGTTCATATTAACTTTTTTTTCCCATACTTTCTTTCCTTCCTCAATTTTTCAGTGATTCAAGTCTGTGCATGTGTTCATTTTCTCTTTTCTTTTCTTTGTGTTTTTTTTTTTTTTTTTTTTTTTCTTTTTCTTTGTGTTTTTACATTGTTTTATACTTGCGCCTTCATGAAACAACCCCTTTAATATTCTGAATCAATCTACAATGCCTCCTCGCTCGGTTAGTTTTAAGCTATTTTCTAAATGGTTTGTACATTTCATGAGTGGTATTGTTTTTGGTCCTTTTCTGTGTGCGGTATAAATAAAGATCTTATCTTGTCTTGTCTAGCCAATCAAACCATATGATGTAGTTCCCTCCGTAGTCTGACATTCGAAAAGAGGGAAATTCTCGTGGGGCAAATGCCAGCCGTCTCCACCCCCTAACCCGTTAGGGGCGCTGACATTCCAGACTGTTTCCTTGAAAGCCGCTCCGGCCGGAGTCACGAGTGAGCATTGCGTGACTAGAGCGCCCGCAAAGGGGACTAATTGACAATTATTCCTCGCGCCCAAATGGGCTCTGAGTCAATAGCCCATGAGGCGGAAGGCCGAATGGGCTATTGACTCAGAGGCCATGAGGGCGAGAGAAATAATTTTTTTTAGTAAAAGACAACTACTTGGTCAAAAATATCGAGACAAAACAACTTTAGTTAGCAAAACGCGATGTAGCCGCCATTGTTTTGTTTTTCAAAGCGGGCGCTTTTCGCTACTGCAGTAGTAGCTCAACCAATCAGAACGCAGCATTGATAACAGACCACTAGTTGGATTTCACTAATAAACGATATTAGAGGTCAACGACATGACAAGAGTAAAAGTTAAAGGGGTTGTGTCAGAGTGAGCTCAACTCCCGGTTTCCACATCCAAAGGTTTCCGAAATTCCCCGACTATTCACTGACAAATGTAAAATTTCCTTGACCAACTGAGTTAAGAATTTTACAAATTAGTCTCGATAATGGACTCAACCCTCTCCTCCCCTCCAACCACTTATTTATGCTTTTAGCAAGTCACGTGCAATGAACATGATTTGATAGTTCCTAAATATAACATGCAAAAAGGATTGACTTTTTTGAAAACCTAAACTCAATCTTTAAATATCCGAACCTATACTTAAGTATTCTCACGGAGTCGTCTTTTGTCATACTTGAAACTCTACAACAAAAATATTAAACAGTTCTACTAAAGGGAAAAAAACGGACAGTTGTTGATTATTTTTCGATCGCGACGATACAGGAGTTAAACTTGAAAAAGGCGGTCCCATTTTTTCAAGTTGCAATTCGTTTCCATCGTAGTCTTGAAAAGCTTCCGTCTCAAAAGACATACACTAACTACTTATAAGATGAAATACACTAGGGAATTTTAAAATAAAACTGTGCCAATATTTCAGGGTTTTCTCTGATTTCAATGAATTTTGTTGGTTCTAAAGTGATATCAAAAAATCGTGACCTAGCTCCTTGCTGTTCACTTTTTTGGCCAGTATAGTTCCCAAATGACAACCGTGAGAAGCAAGGGAGCTTAGGCTATGGATTGCGTCATATTCGACTGTCTGCTTGAACTTGAGTAACGAGAGTTTAGAAACTTAAAAATATCCTACCGCGTTAAGAAAAGCCTGGCCAACCACATTTTCTTCTGCATTCTATTAGCTCGTGCTTTTATAGTAAATTTAAAAGCCGCGCAATGGCTTGACAGAGGCTCTCTCTCTTTTTTCCTTTTACCGAGTCAGCACAGAAAGTGAAATGGTTCGTTTTACTTACATACATCCTTTCTTTCGTCGCAGTAGTAAAGTTTATTAATTTTCATGATGTCAGCAGCAGACATGGCATTTCGGTTTCCAAGTTCCATATTTGGATTTGACCACGCTTCCATGGTAACCAGTTCAGGCGACTTCGCGAAGGCATGCCTGCCGTACTGCATAATGGAGTGAAGGTCATATTGAAAACCCAAGTTTTCCATCATATCAGCACCGTACGTCTTCATAACGCCTTGCCTGTACGCTGTAATCAAAAGAAGTCATGACCATTTATTAATTATATATGATCCCTTGCTGAGGGGTCTTTTTAAAGCCAAGATTCGGTACTGCGACGGTGAGAGCAAAGGCTAATTTTTCACTGACGGGCGAAAAGTCGCCTAGTTACTTTTCATACGCCGATATATATCGCGAAAAAGTAGCCCTTGCTCGCAGGTCTTTGGAGAATGAACATAAAATCAAATTGGTTTTATCGACTGTAAATATGTTGATTGAAAACAAGAAATGGTCAACTCAACACAGTTTGAAAGCTGACGGCTAGAATGATAACCGTTCACTCCTTTAGCTCAAATTTGTCTAGTAAAAAAAAACATGGGGCAATTTTGAAGGTGCAGTTGACTGAAACAGCTGGCTTGACTAATAAGCTAATTAGCTACATCCCTGCAGCCGTTAAATCCCTTGATGGTGGCCAAATTACCAGGAGCCCATAGCAAGGAGCGAACGTCAATTTTTGTTTTATATTATATTAATTTTTTTTTCTGACAACCCGCCTCAAATAACTAAGGGGCTTGTTGATGTCTACTGTTTTTTCAAAGCCGCAATAAAGTTCTGCTGTTGTTGTCGTCGTTTTTGTAACTATATAGTAAGCGTTATTGTTTAGGATGCAGCACAAGATCAAACCTCTAAATGTTGATTCTGTTGATGAGTTATAGCAAAGAAGACTTAAACACTCAGGGTAATGGGTTACTGAGTAATAGGAAAATTGGTTACGTGGAAACAAATAGCCAAACAAAACCGCCGACATTTTCGCGACGCCTTCACTGTTTTTTCCGCGAAATGACGTCTGGTGACGCGTCACTACCCAGATCTGGATCGTGCTTCTGATTGGTTGAAGCAAATCTCACGAGCGCGAGCAATCAGAAGCACTACCCAGATCTGTATAGTGACGCGTCATCAGTATGGAATTTCTGCGCTCGTTTCTCACACGTCAATTCGCGGGAAAACCAGAGCTGGAGTCGCGAATATCGGTTGTTTTCTCAGGCTAGCAAACAAACCATCGGCAATGTTTTGCTCGTAAATTCGTAGATAGGTATCTCGATCTGCTCTGTTGTGCTCATGGTAGAATCCCAGCAAGTGAAGGAGCTCATGTAGAATTGTTCCTTTGTTTTCACAGCCCGGTCCAAGATAAACCACTTGTCTCCCTGCTTGTCTGCCAATAACCGATAAACAGCTGAAAACGGCGAGACAAAAATTAAAAAGGTGATCTTTGTTATAGCTGTACATCATCAAAAAGGCATAGTAACGAAGCATGTAAGAATTTAGGAGCTTCTAGAAAGCAGCTAAGCCTCTGTCGTTTCTTGATTTTTAGTGAGTCCCTCTAAGAGGAGAAGTCGGAGGGGGGTACGCATTTCCCTAGTCCAGGGCCCACGGAGGGGGAGGGGCCAGGGGAGCCTTGGCCCCTCCTCTTTTTGGCGTACTTTTCAGTGCTATTTGTTCAGCGCTTTTTGCGCTGTAAACTGTCGGCGATTTCATGGGTATTACCAAAAATATTTCGCTGAGGCCATTAAAGTTTTCATCACAAGCATCAAATGAAACCGCTGCATAAAGACTGGAAGATGCCATGACACTGAGAAACTCTCGTACCACTCCCTCCCCCCCTTCCCACTTCCCCTCGCACTTGAATCTAGCGGCCCCCGCACTTGAAAAACTGCTGCGCGGGCCCTGTAGTCTAGTCTGATTTTCACCCCTACCACCCCCCCCCCCCCCACCCCTCTTTGTCTCACGTATTGAGGAAGAAGTCATATCCAGGACGGTATTTTACTATTGTATTTGCACTTTTCTCCGTCGCTGTCGCAGTTTCCAGCCATCTTTGTGTCCTTTCTCGCCACCTCATCTGTCTTATATCGCTGTTCCAAGGCTATGACGCTTGCGTCTTTAGTGTCTTATGACCGCTTGCACTGCCGCTTATATCGTATGCACTATAAGTGTTATTAACAAAAGATGGTAATATGATGATCCCAGACGCGCGCCACTCCCTTGGGTCGTTCACTTCCAGTTTTACTTACAATCGATAGAAAGACAGCAAATATAAACTGTAAGTACTGTATTTTAAGTACGGAGCCGAAATGGACAGTGATTCTCTAATTTTCTAATTAGCAAAGGCGTTTTTGAGCGAAGCAGGTCAATCGGAAGTCAGCCCTTTTGCTTTTAAATTAGACTGCGAGCAGTCTCTCTTTTTCTTCAGATTTAGTAAGGGAAGTGCACGCACGCGCGAGCGTTAAGCGGCGAAGCCGCGAGACGCGAGAAACGAGGGTCTCGCGCCTTCAGTCACGCGCGTGGTCATTTGCGTGTCTCAGGCGTTTTGCTCGACGGACCAAGAAAAAAGAGAGACTGGTCGTAGTCTACCCTTTAATAAGCCACAACGCTTTTAATGCTAAGTGTCTTCAGTCTTATAGAATGAGTCACCCGAAAATTTGGGTAAAACTACCGCCCAAAAACGCAAAACGTCCACTGTGTCGCTTAAAATTTCTTTGCTTAACGCACTATTGTTTCTCCTGTTCGACCACTCGCGCTTCCCTCGTTACTTACGCGGAGCCAAGTTCAAAACTAACAAAGTCCGCCTCTCCACTCCAAGGACGAAAGCGCACACAGGTTGCTTCGTGTAAGTCCTGAATGGCGCGCTCCAACTCTTTCGCTGCTTGATCGCCCAGACCTGTGATTAACGTTATGTTTTTCAGAATACAGGTGCCGGGTTGAATGACTATGGGGTGAGTAATGACTGATTGACTGACTGAACGACTGAGTAACTGAAAGATTGGCTAGCACTGAAGTGGCTATTAAATAGATAGCTGATGAATCACTAGTTAGTTGACTGGACGACGGACTGGTCGCTTGGCTAGCTAATGCACGAACTGGCTAATAAAAGTCTACGTTACCGTCGTAGACTGACTGACTGTTGCGAATTTACAGCTTCAATCTGACCTCGCAACTCGCTGAGCACTGAATACATGCGTTTGAGTGATTGACTGACAGAATGACTGACGGACTAGCGGATTGGATGGTTGACAAGCTGACAAAGTGACCGACTCACTAACACACTGACTGACAGACTGAGTAGAAGACTAAGCTGACTAACAGACAGGCAAACAGACAGACACTGATTGACTGACTGACAGACAAACTGACTCTTAGAGTGTTTCAAACCACCTACAAACGGATTGACTGACTAAATAGACCAATCAAGGGGACGAATAAATGACGGAAGGAAGAAAGGGAGGGAGGGAGGAAAGAATAAATGAAGTGTAAATTGTATTTCACCTTGAGCGCTGAAAAATTCTCACGGTGACCTCATAGTTGGGTTTGAACGCTGGCAGGTCGTCAGTTTAATCCTCACGGATTTCAAACACATTGTTTTGATTCCTGGTTAATTTCACTTTTCTTGCAGAATTTATCCCTGTTTAGCACTCCCAGTACAATTCACATTTAATTTCACTCCACACGAGCACTACGCCACATACAAACTTTGGTGAGTGGATGAACGAATTGCAGACAGACTGAATGACTAACTGACTGACTGACTGAAACACAGAGTTGTACTACGTGATCCACTGACAGACGGACAGACTAACTAGCTAACTATTATCCACATACCTCCACTCACAACGTATGGGATCTTGATGACAGTTTTTCCACCTTCTACAGAGGCTGGCCACCTTAACTTGGACGAACGTACCGCGCCTCTTTTTACATTAACGCGACTGACACCAAGTAAACGTTCTGAAGAAAGAATGAAAGTACAATTGATCCTCTCCACAAAGGCCAACTTGGGGACGGAAGAAAGGGGCCTTTTACAGAGAGGTTACACAAGAGTCATTGTATGGATTATTTGTCCGCAGGGACAAAAAAAGTGGCCATTGCAGAGAGGTGGTCGTTGTGGAGTAGGCTACAAGTAGTCTCTCTTTCTTTCTTAGTCTGTCGAGCGAAACGCGCGAGACAAGAAAATGATCACGCGTGTGACTAAAGGCGTTTTCGACGCGCGCGCGTGTTTTCCCCTTACTAAATCTGAAGAAATAGAGAGACTGGTCGCAGTCTAGTTGTGGAGAGGTAACCGTTAGCGGACGTTCGACTGTGATATGAGGACCGTCCCGGAGAGGCGGAGCCGGAGTGGAGAGTGGGACGTTAACCATCCCCCCAATTTCAACATAAAAATGAATAAAAAAAATGACTGTTATTGTTATTGAAACCTGATATCTGGGCTTTTTGACTTGCCCTTTTGTAAATGGTGTTGTCTGGATTCTTGGATATTTTTGGAACAAATATCTCGAAGAGAATGCCGAGGCCTGTAGGGTCCACAAGATTTCAATGCCCTGAGTTTCCCCTAAAGGATCACGTGTCTGGCGATCGCTTCCAAGCTGTAAAGTACGTCGCGCTCGTTTTCTCTTCCACCTTCCTTCGCGCGAAAATTTACATCGCAAGAGAAACGTTTGGGAACGAGGCAGTCAGGGGAATTGATTTTTGCAGGATAAATCATCGCAAAGTTTAAGAGAAGAACGAGAGATGCTTTGGTTACGAACACTTACCGAAACAGAAGATTTGAATTTTCTGTTTATGATTGGCAGAAAATATCTTTTGCCATTCAGAAGCAAATTAGCAGCCGTAGTCTCCAAGGATGTGGTCACAAGTGTAAGTTACACTGCGAAGGGCCATGAGTTGTAGAGGAAACTAACAATCAATCATGGATCTTGATTATTACCACGTGATAACAAAAAGCTCGTGCTTAGACTCCTCGATGTTTTTTGAGGAGCGCACTTTCCACGACGCAAAGGGACTCAAGGAAGTTCGGTTGGCCGAAACAAAACCGGAAGCCTTACAGACAGAAAGGGAATTACAAAACCCTCTAGCGATTTTTTGCCACAAGAAGTAGGTAATTGTTTCGTACAAGTAGCCATCACCAACAGAAAGCAATTGAAATAGATACTTTTCTGATTAAAGCAGAAAAAGGTGATCAACGGTGCTCGGTGCCAAGCTTTACTTGCTGACTTAAAAGCAGATCCCATCTTATACCATGTAATTTTTCCTGGTCTTACGTTTTTCTTTTAAAGGTGTATTTTCTTAGCTTTAGATTTTCTCACGTTTTAATGTCTATGTATATATATGTATAAAGTTTACTACGCATGAGTTTATACCAGCAATTCTTTGTGTAGCTAATTCAGTCCTCTTTCTGCTGCTTGATGGGCTGATGTCTGTCCCTTTATATTTATAATAATCACATCGGCATTGTGTTTGTTGACACCCTTGAAACAGATGTTAATCACCATAAAAAAAATGCTCTTATTCAAACGTTTGATCAGGACAATATTCATACTTGGAAGTCCCTGCATCCAAAGTGCTGTCGTCGTCGTCGTCGGCATCATCATCATCTTCGTCATCATCATCATCATCATCATCATCATTGATTATTATTATTATTATTATTATTATTATTATTATTATTATTATTATTATTATTATTATTATTATTATTATTATTATTATTATTATCATCATCTGAGGGAGCTAATTCGAGACATAAAGCAATCTTGGTAAGTCTTTGACTGCTGTCTTCGTGATCTACCATTTCAAAGATAGGAACTCGGATTAAAGGATACAAAAGCTAGGGAGGTTAGGTCGACCATTTATTCTTTCGGCCTAAATCCCTGACAACCCCCTTGCATCTGTTAGTATCCAAAATCAATTTCTAAAAAAAATCTAACTTTAAATCAATCGGATGAAAACTGTTCGTAGAACATCTTCCTGTTCGATATTTAAGTTAACGTAATAAATCCACAGACGAATAAATGTTGCATTATATTTCGATTTAATTTAACATTGTTCTTGAGACATCATTCATTAGGTCCATTGGTCCCAATTAACAGAGTTGGGGATCAAACTTGTTTTGCTTGGCTGATCGAATAGAGCCTATTGTTGTAGGACTGTATATTTAGCTCAACAAGTTTGTGAAACTTTTTTCCATATACTTTTGAAAATGGTTTTGCATGAATTGAACCGAAATATCAGTGTGTATTCCCCTCGTGTATTCTCTTTAAATTCGTTGGGTTACTTTCATACTAAGAAACAACGTGTTCTTCGGAGTTGTTTTCATCCTGTAATTTCTTCACTTTAATGTCAGCGACAAAGTGGAAACAAATCGGTACCAAACCAAAGTGCTCCTGAAAAGGTTTAATGTGAATGGTCATAACACAATGTTTCATCCGTACGAACAAAGGGTAGCAATACATTCAGAAAGGTTTAGAATTGACTGTGAAATTGAAACGACTTATGATTTGCTTTGCTTACCATTAATTTTCGCTACACTTTTTTATTGAAAGGAGTAGAGTAGGTAATTTATTTGACATGCATTCGGTAAGTGAGTTCGATAATTTAAAGCTCTCTTAAATGGAATAGCAAAATTTTCCATCCTCCATGACTGAGGTAATAAGAATTGATTAACGTCATGACCACTGGGAGTCGACTGCGAACAACTGAGCTCATACCAACAAAACATTCTAATAGAACTGAAATCGTCCACCAAAAACACACTGCAGCACATCGAAGGGCTATGTAAGTAGAATACATTGTCTAACAATAGAAATACCAAAAATCAGCAAAGTTCAATATGGTTGGTGAAAAATGGCATCTTTTTCGCTCTACAAAGTGATTCTTAAACAAAGCAATACTCCCAGTCTAACAACCTTACCTGATTTCTGTTTTGTTGCTAACTCACCCGTAGCAAAAGAGAACGCAAACGAAATCATGAAAATTATGTTCAACAGCGACATGATTACGTTGATCGCTTTTCAAGGGTACAAAGGCACACTTCCATGTAAACAGTTATTTAAAACTTCATCCAGAGAGAACAACACCTCAGCAGAGTGTATTCAAAATCCGGAGCGTTAACGACGACAGTTGTTCTAATTTGAATACAGTTATTAGAAACTGGTGTTAACAATGCAGGCATGCCCTAAAGTACATTTCTAAAAGTCCCATACACTGATTCAAATATTGAGACGCAGGTTTCGAAAAGAGAAATGAGTGATTTTCCGGTTTGGCAAATATTTTAACACTCTTGTAAAATAAAAGATGTAAATGTAACATTTCCAGGAAATAAATGTATACGTTTTTCTATCGACAGTGTTAAAAAAGGTGATAAGTTTATGGAAACGTACATTGTCAAAAAATCTCAGTCTTAATTGACTTTTTTTCCACCCTAAATTGCAGAACCAGTGGTCCAATTAAGATCCATGGTGAAAAAAGTGAAAAATGAGCCAGAAAAAAATAATAATAATAAAAAGTAGTAAATCAGAGTTTGTTTTGTTAGCGGTCCCTCTTTCTATCCAGGAAAATAAACAAAATTATCTTACATATTTTCTGCTTTTATTGCAGGCTTTGTGATACAGAATTCTCCGTAATTGTCCTTTTCACTTTGTTTCCAAGGAGATTTTTTTATCGTAATCATACTAGCATAAATAGCGACCTTTTAGAAATTTTTTCAAATAGCTGCTTATGACTGGTTAATTGAACTTCACCTACTTTGATTCCAAAACACTCGAATACATTGTCGACTAAGTGGACTAGGTAAGTGAACGCCTAAAGAAAGTAGATGAAGAAACGCAAATTATTTGTAGACTGTAATGATTTCCGAACGTTATTATATACCCCCGGGGGGTACTCAACAAAGTTTTATACGGGGAGGCTCTGCACCGAGGTCCAACCCCTTAACCTTTTATATTCCATTCTTGGCAAAAAAGGCACTCCTTTCGTATACCTTCTAATTGAAAATGGTAACCCCATTTACTACTGTAAATGCACTCTCTTTAGGAATGGATAAACCTCAAACTAGAACGTTTTGTCGACATTTTCACAGAAAAAAATGCATCTGTTAGTCCTTCTGGGCTTTTTTACCGACCAAAATGACACATTTCCCTACCCTTTCAAATACTTTAACTAATGTTCCATACCTTTTAATATACCTGAAGCCTGAAAAAGGTACCCCTTACGGGCAGAGCCTCCCCGTATAGGCCATTATACGGATCACCCCCCCCCCCGGTTTATACAGCTATTACAACAATCAACGCTGTCGAATTTTAAGGCCTCAAGCCTGCGCGACAAGACCGCCAGGTCATGTGGGAAGATGTATATCCCTTATTCCTTTCCCACAGAATAGCTACATAGAAATATAACATTCTGACCCCCACATTTTGATTTTCGTTTCGGAGTTCACCTAAGAACTCAAAAGTTACCAACATGTGTCTCAGCCAGTTTGCACAAGGTGTAAAAAGAAAAATTATTTCGATTGTTGTAAGACCTCAACAGACTGGTTTTTTAAACGCATACATAGAAAATGAGGTGCCGCGTAAAACTGTGAGACAAATGATGGAACAGACAATTAACGATGGAGTGAAAATTCAAGTGCGAAAAATAACCAATCGATCTACACGGACCTTGGTTTATCTAGTGATGACGATATCACGATTATTCACTTTGACTTTTTAATCTAACTGAGAGGGCGAAATCCTATGATGTTGCTTTTCAAATGAAACTTCTTGGATGAAACGTTTAAATGTCACCAATGAAACCTTGGGATTTCACAAAACTAAATTTGGATCCGTTATTTGTGAATTAATTATTTGTACTTTGCCCGCTACTAAAGACAATAACTTGAACTTCAGGTCTGTTTCTTTGCAGGTCATTTGTATTTGAGTAGACAAATAAAGTTTTTCTATACCTGACGATGTAAGCCCTTCGACACATTAAACGATGTGAAGATTTAAGAGAAGGCTAAATTGAAACTGAAAACAATTTTTTTTGAGCGGAGAGTTTTTCATTCCGGGATTTTTTGGGGGAAGGAAATTTTGGCAAGAATTTTCTTGGGTACTTTGATTAAAAGTAGGGATTTCTTAGGGTAGCCAAATTAATATGAAGATTTTTTTTTCGAATTTTTTTTCTATTTTCAAATCATTTCATCCGTTGAAGGCCGCAGTTCAGGCGGTCGAAAGCTCGCACTTTTTTTAAACATTTTTAGACAGACATGATCAATCCTGGTTGCGGTCCCGCTATTTTTTCATTTAGCTAAACAAATGTTTCAATGACCGACTCAACAAGCATCTTTTTTCATTAAAAGTTAAAACGTTTCTTGTTTTACTTTTCGTTTGTGATTTTATCCCTATGATCTCTATGGATAAAAGGTGGTCACAACTGACAATCCGTCGATAATTAATCCTAATGTTTTTCTTTTTGCTGCTTGCACGTGACGTCACGGCATCATTTCGGTGATCAAAAACAAAAGCATTTGTCTTACTAGGAACAAAACTATAGATCGTTTTCAATGTCACGCAACAAAAAAATAAATTGAAAACCGTCCAACGAAAAGAAGCCAAGAAAATGATATGTTATAAAAGACTAATATTTAAACAATTTGTCCAAGTCTCAGGTCTTTTTGGCCTACATTTTCTGAGTTATTTGCCGAAACGTTTCACGCATCTTTGTAGAGCTTTGTATGGAGACGCCATATTGGTGCACAGGTTTGGTGCACCAATATGGCCGCCGAAAATCAACAAAAACATCTGGAGTTCACTTGTTCTATAAAAGCTCCTTCTTTTCACTCGAGAACTAGTCTACGTGCGCATAAACATATCTTCTAATACTTGAAATGGTTATACTGCTGAAAATCAAGAGGAGAGACTTTTTTTCAACGAGACAGCATTCCTATTTTGGTGTCACGCACTGTGAAAACTCGGAAGTTCAAATTGCTGTATTTTCGAAATGAAACATGCTATGGGACTGAAAACTCGTACAAAGATTAACTTTTTGATTATCTTCAACTTAGTGTAAATAAGAATTCGTAAAACCTCGCTATTTTGACTTTACAATTTGATGACGTCACTGTGAAAACCATCTATATTTTCAAGAAAATTTTCGGAAAAAAAGTTATCGTATTGACCACCAAAATGGCCGCCTTGTTACGTGCTTGCGAACCTAGAATTCACAATACGGTGGAACCCGGCTATAACGAAGACCCCGTTATAACGGAAAACATCTGAAGGAATTACAGTAAAATTTGTGGAAACGAACCCCGTTATAACGAACCCCGCTATAACGAATATATTTTGACGGTTCCAACGCACAATTTACCCCCCTGTAACGAATATTTTGTCCGGTCGCTCGCACCAGTCAAGGTAAAACTGAACGACAAAGTGTTTATGAATTAGATGTCTTGATTGTCAGCGCTTTACACTTACAGTTTACAGTATCAAATGAATAAAAATAATGTTTTCTACGTGCAGTATTGAATTTTTGGTAATCGTTATTTATTAAATTACCCCGCTATAACGAATATTTTTGCTGTTAACCAGATAATTCGTTATAACGGGGTCTTCGCTATAACAAAGAGCCCGCTATAACGAATTATTATTTCGGTACCGTGACACTTCGTTATAGCGAGGTTCCACTGTAGTCGTGAATTCCCTTAGGACGAGGCTGAGTCTATTCATGGATGTCCTTTAACAGGTAACACCAACTAAGACAGAATTGACAAATCAGGTTTTCCTTTCGACTGGTACCGGGACTGGCTAAGAAAACCAATAGCTTACACTGAAGCACTAGTCAAAATCAGCCATGTCCACGGACTTATTGTCGACTCGTTTGCTTGAACAAACGAAGCATTATAGCTTAAAATCGCCCAATGTTTCTTGTTGAGACGGTCCAGATGAAATAGCATGGCGTCTGTGGTAAATTCAAGGCTTCATGCTTAGAAGAACCCGACGACGCATTGGCAGGCCCTTTCCTCGCCGGTGGCTTTTAATCGTCGGCTCTCTTTTAATAACTGTTTTGATACTTGAGCGAGTTAAAAAGAGTAATTTTCACATTGAGATATTTACAGCGATAGTAGATCTAAAAGAACTGGAAGCGACTGGGAAAGTTATGCCTAATCTGTTAGCAGCCAAAGTCGAGGCAGAGAGGGACTGGAAGCATCAGCTCTCAAGTCTCCATGGCAACGATGTTACTCGTTTGGCCGAATATAATGAAATGAACAATGTTATTGATCAAGAGGAAGACTTTGTTAGCGGCAAAGGCGTCAACGTCCACATCTGGAGAGGGTTATGCTGTCCGAAAGTGAACAGTTTAAGACAATACCCACTGTTTCCATTACTACCAAAAGAGCGTTTGTCACGTGACACTATCAACTCCGGTCCGATGGGGAACTGGTATGGACAGAGAATCATGGGATATATTCATCCTCCAATCACAGGAAGTTATACATTTCACTTCCATGCGCATGTTTATGCCGAGTTCTGGCTCAGTGAGGAACAAAACAGCACAGAGGTTGCACTAATAGCGAAAGTTGCAAAGGAAAATCACAATTTCTTAGGGAAATCTGTAGGTCGAATCTCAAGACAAATTCACCTCAAGAAAGGCGGTAAATATTTCTTTGATGTTCTTCACGTGATGAACGGTGGAATGATGCGTCGTGATCACGTGAACCTCACGTGGAAAATTCCGGGAAGGGAGCACTTTAGTGAAATCCCTCAAATGTTTCTCTCGCCACTACTAAATGAAAAGTTTCCATATCCAATCCATGAATTACCAAGGCAAGAAAATTATTTACTTCGACAAGCTAACAGTATCATCAACACAGACGATAACGATGCAGATGCTGGCGAAGATGATGAAGATTACATAGGAATGGAAATTCCAAGTAAAAAAACCCGACTTTCCGAAGAATTTTCATTCTTTTTTGGAGATGATTTTGACGTCCAGAATAAATATGACAAGGCAATTTTCGAACAACTTCCAGATATATCCGATGATTTGTTGTCAGTTTTGCCGAGTTGTTCTTATGATCCAGCGTACACCAAGAAACGGAAGTTCAAGCAATTTGAAGGGATTTGGCAAACACATTTTAGTTCTGTGTTTCCAGATGACGGAACAAAAGAATTCATTTGTATTGGATACAAACAAAAGAAAGATTGCCAGGGAAATGATGTTTTAAACCAGGATGAAGTGCTCACACTACTGCAGATGCTTACGAGGAAAATTGACGAAATGTACCCAGGGTATGGCTGTGCTTTATGCTGGTAATCCTAACCCACTCACCCCTAGTTTTTTCGTTATTCATAGACTTAATCGTCAACAAAACCGTCTGTTGTAAACAAAATGGTCTAAGAAGAGGACTAAGGCTACGTTCACACGGTACCGGAAACCGCCCACCTACCCCTCCCCTAAGCCAACATTTTTCCCTAAGAGAGAAGTAAGTGTTCATGTTGGCTTAGGGGAGGGGTAGGTGGGCAGTTTCCCAGAAAGGTATAATGATCGAAAAATTCGTAGTTTTAGGTGTTTCGTTTATACGGATCCACCTTAATTAACCGTACGAAAATATAGAAGCCTAGCTGCTCAAAGTTACGAGTGAACAGAGCGAAAATATCGATCGGTCCTGAGAGAACCAAGTATCCAGTCAAATTGTTCGGTCGGTCGGTAATTCGTTCATTGCTTTGTGAACGTATCCTAATGGTCCAAATATGACAAGTACCTCCGATCTTTCACAGAATAAGCAAGCTGTTAAGGGTGCCCTGTGCTTAAACAGGATAATGCATGCTAAGAACTAGCTTGATCCAAGCGCTCAGATAATGGGAACGGCGCAGCAACTTTTCCTATCGTAAACGGTCGCTGTCATTTTTAGACTCTTTGAAAATTTTTGACCTGTTATTGAGAGTTTTTCTATTAAAAAGAAAGAAGATCGCAACCTCGAACCAGGACTTTTCGTATCCTAATCTTTCTCCCATACCACTATACTATCACACCGACACGCCAAATTTCCGAAAAATTGAAGTACATACACTAGCAAACTTTCTTTCTCAACTGATACAATAACAGGTGACCCTAGGCCTTTCCGTAACTTTTAACGTAAATTCAACTTGGGCTTCAACGTCGTTCTTTCTAAGACTATTCAAAAACGTATTATATGCCTTATTGTATGAAGTAAATCCAAGGAATATACTGTAAATTTCCAAAAATAAGCCCCGGGGCTTATATTTTTCAAAGGCCGTTTTGGAGGGGCTTATATTCGGAGGGCTTATGTACGGAGGGAAATTTGCGTTCTCTAGCTTGTAGTGGGAAGGAAATTTACCATTTTTGCTTTGTTTTACTTTGTATTCGAGGGCAAATTCCAAGTACAAACCCACCGGGGGGGCTTATATTCGGAGGGGCGATTGAGCGGAGGGTTTTTTGCGTTACGATTTTGGGGGGCTTATATTTGGAGGGGCTTATTTTCGGAATTTTACGGTATTACATCTATCATGACTAAAGGCTTGGTTACCAATGGTGCCATCGACCGTCAAAAATGGCAACGACCGTTTACGAAAGGGAAATAGGCGACGGGGCATCTCAAATATCTGAATTACGAATGAAACAGGCTAGCAGAGAACCATCTCAGTGCTTGGCCATTGTGATTGTACTCGTTTTTAGCACATCAAAAAATTCAGACAAATTGCTACACTTTATTTAAAACTCGAAATTTAAGCCATGAACCTCCGTTTTCAGAAACTACTCCTTAAAAAGCATCGTCAACATCGAGAAGAACCATGATATTATCCGAGGAAACCGATATCTTCTGGAGCTTGTGTTTCAAGATCATACTAGGAACAAGGCTAACGTGCAGCTGGTAGATTTCGTGTACAAATTCCACAACAGCTCAAACCTCTGTAGGCCAAACAGGATCACGTGGCAAAGAAAGGTGACAGTGAATGTCATTTTAACCGTGAAGAACCAAGGTAGTTGGGCGCAGCACTTTATCGATGAAATATCCTGGATCTGCCGTGAGACAGGTGATGATCACGTGAACATTATCGTGGTCGACTACGGCAGTCCGGACGTGGATATTGAAAAGGCTTTGAAAAGGTATGTGAAGATAGCCTAATTGGTGAATCACAGTCAAACCTAACCTCTTATTTATAACGAATTCTTAGGAGTTCGCAGGGAAAGGATGCTTCTACAGTAAAGAGTACAACAGGGACTCCTCAACAATGGCATTAAGCGGTAAAGAGTCAAACAAATTCAGATCTCATATTTCAAAATTGCCCCTTTTTTGTTCCAGTAAAAGAGGCAAAATGTGTTGCAATGTTGGACAGAAGTTCTTGAAACGAAATGCCATGAATTATGTGCCTTGCAATTAAAGTTTGGAAAAGGGATTTGATGCTATCAAAAATGTTACTGTCCCCCTCCCATCCCAGCCTAAAACAATGTTGAAACTCTGAAGAATTTGGGCTACGCGATATCAGCACTGTAGGTGGGGGGGGGAGGGTGGTAGCCTAGGACTAGGCTCCTTATTGGGGAAAAAGGGCGAATAACACAGTGACGGCGCGAAAAAAGAGGCGAACCGAGCGGGGAATTGCTTGTCGATTTTTGACCCCCAGTTAATATTCGCCTTTTCCCCTCTAAGGGGCCTGGTCTCAGAATAATGGGGTGGAAGGAGAGGATGAGTGTGTGAGAAAGGGTTCCAAATGTGGGATTTCTGTCTACGATTGTGGTCCTTTGCGTCATTTATTCCTTACCTCCTACCCCACCCCTTGTATGTGTTTTAAATGTTCGCCCAACGATTCGCAGGTACCATTTTGGTACAACTGGAATAATGGAATGATAAGAAAGACGCAAGTTAACAACAGTCTTAGTTTGGATACAGAGACCTTCGATTCAGACGTCTGAAAAGCTTACCACTTTACCCACACAACCTTGCCCGATACAGATCCGTTCTGATATGCCTTAATCAATCAAATAATACCTTCCAATGTAATAACTAGTAATAGTTGACACTACAGCTACCCTCGTTCTGTATATTGTCGGACAATAGTATTCTTGCTGGTGGCGTAGCTCTTTGAAATATATCGATTCATAATGAAGATTTTCACACATATTCCATACAATAGGTGAGAGAAATACAGAAAACGCAAGGTTCCATGCACAGTTTCAGCTCGATTTACACAGCTTTGATCAAAACATTCTCAGTTTCGAGAATAGTTTATTCTAAACCATAAGAAAATATTTAATTAGAAGTTGAATTTTGCGCTATTTCTCTTTCCCTTTTTACATTCAGTTCATTTTATTTGCCGGAAAGTAAGCCTTAGAAATTAAAAGGACGTTTGATCGATTCACGCTAGCGCATTCTAGTCTAATTTGACACTTTATAATGGAAGGACATCTGTGAGCAGGGAATAAGTCAGCACAGAATTTGATTGTCGGCGAATTTCTGTAAATGTCCATCAATCTGCTAGTGATAAGCTAGCCGTTGTTCACTCGCCTTGCTTGTTTGGGGCTGAGTCTTATTCCGGTCAAAGAGAGAGAAAGAGTGTCTGGTAAGGTTTCCAATATAAATCAATGATTTGTGAACTCGTGTCTGGCAAACTCTCCAAGTGTTTATATATACACAGTTAAACGCACCTTATAACCTCCCCTGCGCTTAACGAGTGTCTTTTGGTCCATAACTTTAATTCAAAACAACTGCTCCACAGAATGTCACTGCGTAACGCAAAAGAGTATCGAAGTATGACTGCACAATAAATGTCACAAAATCTACCTGAGCGGTCCCTTCGGGATTTTCTGTCTTTACGTCATCCTTACCATTTCTTACTTGCGGGCGCACACAATAGAAACGTCATCATTACCTACCGATTCCTCGCGGCCCCAGTTCGAGCAAATCGAGATTTTTCTATTATACTGACTGTATATTTGAACTGTAAGTACTGTCCTTAATATACGCGCGAGTTACTAGGGTGCCTCCTCGGGATTTCGCCTCTGGGCGAAATCCCTGCGGGGGCAATTAACCGAGAATTTGAGGTAATCTTCGTTGTCTTACCTTTTCATAGGAGTTTTCTGGACAGCTACAGAGTTTTGAAGCGATCTGGAGCATTTCATAAGACCGAAGCAATCCAGTCGGCGGTCAACACCATCAGCGATCCACACAGCATTGTTCTTTTGTATGATCTTCATCTTATCACACCTAAAAATATGTTTAGCGCTGTAAGAAAGGTAATCAAATTAACAGTTATCATTTTAACTTAAAAAGGGAAAATTTAAAAGCGAACTTTAAAAGAGAACTTCGTACCAAAAGATATGGCTTTGTGATTTGCTTACGCCCAACATATTTCATCATTATACGTTTCTGGGAAACTGCCCACCTACCCCTCCTCTAAGTCAACATTAACACTTACTTCTCACTTAGGGAAAAATGTTGTCTTAGGGGAGGGGTAGGTGGGCAGTTACCTGGAAACGTATGATGATGAACATATTTAATTCAGCGGCTTTCACTCCTGATAGTCACCAAAGAAAAACACAAAATATTCAACTTTTTTTTTGCAAAATCCAAAGAAGCAGAATACTGAGTACTATACAACAGCTCTGCTTAACAGATTTCATTTGAATCGTAACACCATAGGTCTTCTTTAACAGATTTAAAAGTTATTGAGACAAATAAGGTGAGGTGACAAGGTTAACAAAGACAAGGTTAACAAGGAAGAATACCAGCCAACTAGAGGCAATTTCACTTCGGTTATTACAAGCATGAGGAGCTGTGCTTGGTCAGGGCTGCCAAAAATAACTAAACCACTCGGCCATACTGCCTTCTTTATGAATCGCTTATCTATGGCTTAGGCCATAAATAAGCGTCCTCTAAGATCAAAAGTCTTCAGCCCGAGGGAGAATCCTCCCTATTGATGGTCTACACGAGGAGTCTCCGCCCAAGGGGTGTACCTTTTTCAGGCTTCGGGTATATAAAAGGGTAGGAAATTCACGAGTTGAACGATATGAAAGGGTACAGAAAATTGTCATTTAGGTATTTAAAAACGCCTTTAGCTAAAATATTTGTACCTTGGAGTACCTTTTCTGCCAAAGTGGTACATACTCACCCCGGGGTTTCCAGCAGGCTTTTAAGCAATCAAACTTCTATGGATTCATCACTGGTATGAAAATAATGCCCACGTTATGATCTGTGGTTTCTAATAAGACATAAAAACTCAACATGACAACCTAAATACTTTAATTTTTCTCAAAAAGTAAGTGGCATTTAAAATATACCTTTTTGGAAAAGATCAACTAAAAAGATTAAACGTACTCTCCCATAGAGGCACAAAACAACTAAATCTTGACATTATGATTGATATACTTTCATTTGCACATGCTCAGCACACGGTGGAAGGAAGAATGACGTTTACGCCAGTTTTGTTCAGATTAACCTTCTGTGGTAGGCCGCTGACCAGTTCTACACAGCCCAAGGGATTCTGGGAAACGTTCGGCTTTGGAATATTTAGTAAGTCATTTGCCACTTTAGAAACCAGAGGGGAACTGGAGCCGAAATACCTCCCGCAATTGTTTCTGGGACCGTTGCTGGCAACTCGCCGGTCAGCTATTCGCCAATTTTATCCCCTGTACCCATACCACCCACGGTAAGTTTACCTAGGAGATCGAGTAAAATGGTAAAATACTTTTTCTAGACTGCTTGGTCACTTGCGACAACAACAGACTACGAACGACAATTTACAGAAAACGGACACATACCTACAGATTACCAGACCATTCATCGTACAACTTGACCTCTCACAAGGCTACAGCTATACGGGCTTTGACGAGACAAGCACAACTAGTTTGCGACTCGTCTGACAGCCTAAAAGACGAGACTGGCTACCTAAACAACGTTTTTAGTAAAAACAACTACAGTGCTGACTTTGTTTGACGAAAAACTCACAGTAACTCTGATTCCAACACTCAGACCAACGTCAACTCTGGCCCTGTTACTACAGCGACTATACCGTACATAAGAAGCACTTACAATATGCGTGTTGCACACAAACCGATAACCACTTTACGACGACTGCTTACTAATGTCAAGGACAAAGACAAACCGAAGGAGAGACAGGGAGCAGTTTACAAGATCAAATGCTGCGACTGCCAGGCCACTTACATTGGTGAAGCCGGCAGAAATCTTAGCACGCAACTGACCTAACACAAACGAGCGACAAGAAAAGGTGACGTCAACAATCACATTGCTGAACATCATTTACAGACGAAACATCAAATAGACTGGGATTCTGCCACATTTACTACGTTTTCTACAGACTACTATCAACGACTCAATTTAGACAGCTGATTTACTAACTTAGAACAAACGCTACTAAATCGTAGTCAACAGTTACCGGCACCGTGCAAACGACTTATGGACGAACTCAAGCAAAACTAACTACGAGAGAACGACTGGACAACCAACAATTTGACCAACAATAAACGACAGTTTAACTGTGACAAGACGGATCGAAACGCACCAATGACATTACGAGTCTTCATAGCCAATAACATCACATCTTAACTAACAAACGACCAATAACATCGCGACTTAATTGACCAATCAGGTCAATAACCAGAGTTTACAATTATTACCATCAACTGACGTGATACAACTCACTTTGACTCTGAAGATGACTACCGCACAGGTCGTCGAAACGTCAGTCACTGTCAACAACAACAGTCCTATTTAGGACTACGTTCACCCGGACGATCACACTCAACCAACTAGTCCCAGACGTATTTGCGAAAATTAGCTCGACCTACAACCTTGGACAGAATAAAATGGAACAGCAAACCCCCATCCCCCCCCTCCCCCAAGTCAAGGATGAAGCCGCGCAAAAGCCAAAACGCGCCATTTTCCCATCCTTGACTTAAGGGGAGTGGGGAAGGGGCATCAATTTTGCCTTTTTAATACCCAAAACTATAAGAACCTGTTTAGCCAAGCAAGATCAATTACTTGTAGTTTCTTAAATGTGGGTTAGAGTTAGGTTGTGATAAACATTTTAACGAAGGAGCCATTTGACTCTGAGATTGCAAGACTGTACCAAACTGTATTTTAGAAATAACAGTATTGCTGTAATTCCTACAACGAAAGCAGGTTTATATAAAGTACAGACTGTAATTGTCTTGCATATAGGGGGTTGGGAATGTACAGTTGTGAATAAATACTGTATATTTAAAAATAAGGTCCAAATTCACGTTTCGTTATTTTTCTGGTAGTCAAGGTCCCCCTATATCTCCTCCATAGAACTAAGCCAACAAAGAAATAAGCCCGTACGTTAAGTGGTCGCTTAAAAGAGGTAAAAACAGTGGAAAATTATTAAACCGTTAAACGTTAAACCCAAAAACGTGGTAGCAGTCGCTTACAGAAGGTGGTGGTTTACTAGAGGTTCCAACCGCAAGACTTTTACTGGAAAAAGTTTGGTGTTTTGGATGGGTTGTCGCACAGGATGGACTACGAGTAGTCCCCCATTTTTCCTCAGGGACAGTAGAGCGAGCGAAACGCGAGCGCGCGTGAAAATCACCCCACGCGAGAAAAGGCACACTCTCTCCCCGCCGCGTGTCGCCTTTTCTCGCGTGGGGTGATTTTCACGCCCGCTCGCGTTTCTCTCGCTCTACTATCCCTGAGGAAAAAAGGGGGACTACTCGTAGTCTACGCACAGGAAGACTCGACTGTAATTGTTTCTTTACTTACTTGCAGGTATCTTTAAATCGGACTGGGACAGATTTGGAGGAATGAATGTCCAGGCCTTTCAGCACAAGTGGGGCGGGGAAGACTGGGAAATGATCGACAGAGTGTTAGCTGTAGGCTTAGAAGTTGAGAGACTGCGCATGCCCGGATTTTATCACTTCTACCACTCCAAACAGGGAATGTGGGACAACTGACAATTTCTAGAGAAAGAAAACAAAGAAAGAAAGAAAAGAGAAGTTTAACTCATTTAAACCTATCTAACTAAATTTCTTCTTTACCTGATTCTGTAACACCTTTTTAATCTCCCAGAGAAAATGGAAAATAGCCGTCGTTTTATCAATTTTAAACGTTTTCCATCGGGACGTTATCTCTTGCAGGAGCCTTTTTATCTTATTTAATCAAATAATGATCAGTAAAGCAGGGGAAAATTAAACTTATCTCAGAAACATTAATTATGTTTCCATTGCCGACCAATGCCTTATACGGTATTCTGATCATGTAGTTTGGAGAAAAAAAATTTAGTTTTCGAAAGACACAGGTGGCACTTGACTTGTTGTTGAACATTTATGGTGTTTTGCATGTAACGTGATAGGAAATTCTCAAACTGCCATTTTGGCAAGAGTTCATCACGTCAATCCTAAACGCCCGCCGTTGTTAGCTATATTGTTTGGAGAGAAAATAGTTTTAAAATTGTCTTGCAAAGTGATGCGCCTTGCTGACTTGAGGTCTTTTATGATTGTAATGAGCTTATTACGCTTAAAAAGATAAGCTTATAAGAATGTTTTCAATATTCATAAGAAAAACACTAACCCTTCAGAGCCTAAACTATTTCTGTACTATATCTTGCTTAAAGTGTGCTGGATTTTCTAACAGTTCCACAATAGTTTATGTTTTCATTTCTTTGTCTATTTTAATAACAATAACGGCGCGGAATTTCCATGGACTGACTGTAATGGCATGGAACTTCTGTTTTTACAGTTAAGTGTTCGACTGCAATGTAAATTCACCATTGCGAGTGCATGGAATTTTGTTGGTGTAAAAAAAAAAAAGACTTTCACGCGATTTTTTCCGCATCCCTTAACACACCCTACTTCCTCTTATTTCAATCGCTTATTATTATTGTTTTAATAAATGCGCTATTTAGAGTTTAAACCTCGAATCGCATTCAGTGAAAAAGTGGAAGCCCCGCTGAGTGGCCGTTCTGTGATGAAAAATGAGATTACCCAAATATGCTAATAAAGGCTTTTAATGGCAAGAATACTAGACTACTTTCCAAATATACATCAACATGATTGATAGTTCTCATTTAATGGGTTAGCGCAAGAGCACAACAAACTTCCCCAATCTTTCTTTTCCCTTGAATGTTAAACACTGGTTCAAGACTGCCTTACTTTACCAAGTCGCTCGTCAGCTGAGACCAGGTAGGTAAATATGTGTCGCAAAAACACTTGAACACAATTCAAGCTAATGGTAGTAGATCGACTGCCAACAAAAAACTGTACGTTAAGTACTCGCCAAATATTTGAGTTCACATCTTAGAAGAATCGTTTATGGTTTAACTACTCTACCATTATTCTAAACCTTAACTGTCTGCTGGTTATTATTATCAAGAATAAGCTCCCTGAAAGAAAAAAAACATTCTCTGTTCGCTGTCGATGGGTTGTTGCTTAACGTAAAAATTTCGCCAGTGTATCGAAAATTAGCATTGTCGATTTTTTATGTTCAAATATTAGGAGTAATACAGCTGGTTTTAAAGGTTACCATGGGAAAGGGATTCTTCTACCTGAACTTAGCGGATTCAGTCATTCTGGATATGAGTTCACGAAAATCATTATTCGGCTTACAGTCTGAAAATTGCCAATATTTTAGACTTTACTTTATTTTATTTAAGTACCTTCATAAAGGAATGTTTGTATTTGCTATTAATTGGGATCCCAGCTAGCAAAGTTAACAACTTAAAATGCAAAATTTGCGGTTAAAACACAGAAAATGGTTGCACTGTAATTTCATAGCGGGTTTCGTTTTAATTGAGTTCAAGGGAAGATATGGATTGATATCAACGGCTGATACCACGAAAATAAGTGAATACGAAAAGGATATTTAGACTGGAATAATACAGGTCAGAATATCGTTACAGGCGATGTTGTACTGTGCTTACGTAGTGGGGTATATTTTCTATTGAGTTTAAGAAAACATATGGATTGATATTAACGGTGGATACCACAAATATTCAAATAAATACGAGAAGGATCTTTTTGACTGGGATCCAGGCAGGGCTTCATATTATATAAATAAGAGCTAAAAGACTGCCAGTATTGTCAATATTTGTCAAAAATCGACGAATCGACTTCGAAAAAACTGCCAAAGGCTAATTATCATCATGACGCATTTATGTGCTACAACGAGAATTACTAATAACGTGAAGGGATAGAGGAGTAATATTTAAACGTTAGATTCCCCCAAATTCCACATCGCAGAAACGGAAATGCTTTTCACCAAGAAGAATTTCTCATCTTACTTTTACTGATAATTCTGGCAACAAATAGGATATTTTTTATAGATATAAGGAAAATATTGAATGTTGAAGAACTGCGTGCACGGAAAAAGGATTGGTTTGGTGTGGGCGTTATCTTATGTCTTTGCAATACGATAGCAGAAAGTAGACAAAAAGACTCCAATTCAAAACATCTGGCTCCTAAAGATGTGGTCCCATTTCTTTCTATTATGATTTTCCTCCCTGTTTAAACTGGGAACTAAAATAGGCTAGCTATAAACAAACCTTTTTCACCAATGGTTTATATTATCCGTCATCTTCCCCAGAAATTTCTCATTATGTTATCTCAAAACAGTACCAAGATTTTTATTTTTGTCAGGATTTTTGTCATTAGATGTTGAGCCAAGTTGAAGGATATATTACACAAGCAAAATTTGAAAATAAAAATAAATGAATAAACATGTCATGACCAAGTACTCAAGCATATTTTGCAAAATAATTCTCCAAAAAAACATTTCTGTATGTTACAAAAAATATTCTTCATCACCAACAATTTGTTGAAAGTTTTTTAGAGCTTTTTTGTAATATGATGTCCCAACAGAAGAATCTCCACTCTGCCATTTCTGCATGTTGATTTTGCCTCAATTTTGTTACTTAAGAGATGCTTAAACAGATCGATAAGAAGGTCTTGGATAATCCTTCAGTTTAAGAATCAAATGTCACAAACCCTTTAATGCTCAGGACTAAGCAAAGCCTATTATCATAAATTGACGACTTGTCTGGGGTTTTCAATTGGATAAATTTGGGAGCTTTAGCAGCGACGACGAAGACGGCAGTGAAAACGACGCTAAAAAGAATGAATTTGCGTTCTTTCAAACTTTATCGCGTCTATTTGGCCCCACTCAATTTGTCAAATGTGGGCAATTTCTCCTGGACTTAAATTCTTCAGGGCTTTATCCAACTTCGAAAAGAGAAAGGAAAATTCGTCCTCGTATGTTCACGTCCTCCATAAAACGTCGCATTAGGAGATTTTACGTCGTAGTCGTGCCGTAGACATCAAAGAAAATGTACTAAAAAGCGTGTTGTTTTGCTCATAAAACCAATTGGTTTTTGACGTTGCTGCTGTCGTCGAAGTTTCTTAAGCTTCCTATTAAAGTAAAGGCTACTTTTCACTGTATTTTGACACATGCCAATAGCAGACCACAGAAGAGAAAAAGAGGAGGTGGGGTAGGGGGGGGGGGGGGGAGGAGGGATAACACAACTTTGTTAGGCGACGTCACTAAAGGATTACCATGACGACGCTTTTTGGAGGCCATCGTGATCGTTTAAACTGCTTCGCATGCTTCACTTGGTTTTCTGACCAAAAAAGCCTAAACATGCGTGATTGCACTTAAAATTGACTGGTACAATATAATTTGCATCATATTCAGTCCTGTATATGTCATTGAAATGCCACCCGTTGAATTTATTGTTGTATAACAATGCAGATTTACAAATCCACGCTGTGATTGGTTGGCTCAAAGTAAATAAGGGCTTTTACAGCCACTGCTGGGAGCTTTCTGCTATTTTCATCCAGACTCTCACTGTATCGCCGATTAATTAAAAGCATTTTGCAGAAAAGAGAAAAATAATTTTATAAAACCGAAGAATAAACTTGATAAAAGTAAAAGAAAAGATCCATCAAGAGGCATTTCGCAATGCTGTAAGTACTTACAAACATGGACGCGCTTGAAAGTTTTAAAGTTCTGTGACTTTCACATAGGGCAAAATTACAACCTTTTTACAAATCATATGAAAAAACACGCCTAAACGCACTTGGATTTAAAATAGCTACTCTTTGGACTCTGTTAAAAAGATTATCTCACTTAGCTCTTTAGAGTGGTGGATAATGAACGCAAGCCAGTTCGGAATTTGCTTATTGTAGTACTTTATCCCGCCAACTTAGTTCCAGCTCGTAACCCTGGAAAGGCGTGAAGTTCATCTACCAGGTGCTTGAAAAAAAACAAAGCTTCGATCGTTTAAATCAAAGCCTTTTATGTTATCAGATTCGGCAATTTTCATGCCTGATTCTCTACAGCGTGTAACCGATCTTTTGTTCGAAGATTACTCACTCACAAATAACCTGTCGAACTGGCTGCATGGTTATTATTAAAAGCAACTATTAGCTATGCATCTAATTGTCATAATTACGACCTCATCGTTTATGCACAGTGGGTTTAAGGAATTCGACTAGCACGTAAGTGATCAGGCTTGTTCGCGTCAAGAGAATTTAACGTTTGTTATTTGCTGGAAATCAGAGTTTCTGATCACATTTTCACACGAGGTGTTCCCACTCCAAGATGCCGCATTCAGAGGGTCAGATGTAAGTACCAATTTTATATTCTGTTAGATTATTAAGTAGATTGTTTGTAAGGGCAAACAAGCGGGTTTATTCTATGTCACACTAAACTCTTAAGGCTTCTTTAAAAAATCAAACGCAGCATGTTTCCCAGCATGTTGTGGAGAAAAAATATATTTTTATGGCCAATCCAAACAGCGTCGTTAGATGTTCTTCGTTAGACTTCAGCGAGTCTTTTAACTTGAGGACTTAACTGGTGCTAAGTACTTTAACAGTGAACGCACGAGTCGCCGATGAAAATAAGGTAAACAAAACATATGGCAGGCTTTGTTCTTTACTTAACGTTACGAGGGGCACTCATACTAAGGAAAGGGAAAACTTACACTATATGAACAAGAGTTCAGAGCAATCGATACAGATGGAATAGCTTGATTGATATTGGTGGGAAAAAGGAAAAATAGAGTTAGTTCCTATTCACGTAATTCAAAAACCGCGAAAAATAACAGAGAGAATTGAGAGCGGATTTAAGTCAGTACTCTCATAAGCAAACAAAATCGTCTATGGCTTTCAAATTGAAGAGAATTTCGTGAAAAAAAAACAAGTCTCTTGAAATTGGCGGAAAAGTGTTGCGAAATAAACAGATCAATTAATCAGATTAACTCCTTGAGGGCCACTATATTCACTTCAAACACGTCACGTTTAAAAGGACGCCATGAGTTTGTTGTCAAGAGAACTAGAACAATCCACCATGATTCCAGTCTCGAGTTATTCATCTTTAAATCGGAAAAGGACCTTTCGCGGAATAAACTACAAAAGTAATGGCAAAGCTACATCCGTAACACCAGCTAAAGCTACACCGAAATTTCACCGTGGGTGAAAAGCATAAATCCAATTGACTGTTCAAGAAACTTGAATTACATGCGGCTTTTGTTTTGAAGTGTGACGGGAAACAATAATATACCTAAAATATAATAATATATCTTCATACAGAAAAAAAAGGGGACTTTAAAAAATCTTATCCCTACATATAAACAGTGCAGTTTTAAAAACTCGATTAGCATCGCCCATAGAATTAGTCAGTTATGTTTATAATAAACAACGTGAAAAAGAGGGTAGTTAAGCGTCGCTACAAGAGTACAAGGAAGTTATTAGTGAGCACCGCCGATTTACATAGTAAAAGAATTAAGTGGTTAAGAGTTCCAATATCTTTAAACGTTTTTCTCTTCGAAGAATTTAAAAAGGATAAACACCTGTGAGGTTAGCTAAAATTATTTGAATTGCTTGGAGAAAAAAGATGGAATTTATCCTCAGACTTGAAGACGGAACTACATAAGTGTGACGCATGGTTATTAGTCTAGTTTGAATGGCCAAGGTTAAACTGTAGATTCTCGGCATTACAACCATCTTGTAAGGTATTTCACTCCGAAGTAAACAACGGTTATGTTACTTGATCTCCTCCGAGCAGGTGCATGCAAGGTTTCGCCCAGACTAAAGGGAGGAAAACGTGCCAGAAAGTGCTTCTTTTTAGTCACATTTATCCCTTAAAATAACACTACTGAGGTGCCTTCTTACTGAAACATAATCAAAAGGAACTACTTTGATCCACTAACATGACTTAGCTAGTATAGCCTAGTTTTCCTTGTCGCCGCCATATAAGGGAGATATAATGTCCCTATCTTTAAAGTTTATAATAGGTCCGTATGAATGAGAGCTACTGAGCAGTAAGTACAGCATGGTGTTGTTGTATACGGCTGGTTCACATACCCGTTTGTGCCAGCAATAATCAGGAGACCCTTGATTAAGTCCCCTCTTCCTCGTTTAGCTCTATTTTAATAAGTGAATTCTGCTAATTCGACCAGCCAACGGCCACCGAAATCAATTAACAAGGTTTTCAGATACGAAAGTGACTAAGACATTTTTACCTGCCTTTGATCCGTTTCCCACCGTTGAATTCATTGTTTCATAGTTCAACGGCGCATAATCATCGAAAGAAAAAAAGATTTATGCTATTGTTATAACTAAAGCTAAAAGGGGTGGGTAGCTCTTTTTCACAAATAGGCTGCAATGGCATGCCCTTTTACTGACGCGTTTTTTTAATATTTGATTTCTCAAATAGCCATGACCCACCCTCAGACATCACACCTACCGGTCTCACTTGGGCAAGCAATACACAGGTCTCGCTCTGAAGAACAACTACCTTACGGCAGCCACAAGGCGGAAACGAATCTTTCATCACGAAAAAGTTCGACATCGACTGTGAAGCTCATTCCCACCTTTCCAAACCTCGGGAGAGAACTAAACGTACGTTTTGAAACTTCAGAACAACGTGGATCAAGGCTGGTTGAGGGAAAGTATACGGAATTTGAACGTGAGAAAAGACAGTTCAAAAGAAGGGCGAGAGATCGACAAGATATTGGAAGCAAAGAGGAAAGTTTCAACAAGACACTTGACACAGAATATTGCGTCAGAGTTAAAATGTCTGTAGTACACGCTGACTTAAGTCCAGCTGAAATAGAGAGTGAGCTGAAAGAGGCTCAAGACGCTATCAGCAAGCTTCAAGATAGTCTTCAGAACGAGAAGAGATTATCTACTGCAAAAGACACCACCATCGAAAATCTACGCCATGAGATTCATCTCTTGGACCAAGAACTGGTAGACAAAAGAAAAGAAAATGACAAATACAACGATGAAATGAGAAAACTGCGATCCAAAACAACTTCTCTAGAAACAGAAAACAAAATTCTTGAACGCCAGGTTAAGATGATGAACGAGTCAACGAAAAGACTTCATAACGAGCTGCATGAATTACGAAGCAAGCTTCGGGTTCAGGAGACAAAAGTCGGAGAGCTTCGGGTGCAAAGATCGGAAGCAGTTCGGAACTATGCGCATCTTCTCCAAACAAGCGTGGACAAAGGCACAAGGCTACGTCATTTTCTTCAACAAGTGCAAAATGAGATTCTAGAACACAGTGTCACCTCGAAGAAGTTTCAGTTACAAAAGGAGGCTCTTGAGAATCTTATGCAAGAGGATAGCGAAGAAGACTTGCAATTTAAGAGGTACGGATTAATTTCGCCAAGGAAAATCAGGAGATCGTCCTACGGGCTGTCAAAGGAGGAAAAAGAAAACGTGCGGAAAGGCGTTGAAAATGCTCTGGCGAGCAGGAATAACAAACTCCCGGACAAAGGTCTGCCGATTGAACAGCTCACAACAGAAACTGAGAGAATTGTTACTGAAGGACTGAAAACACGCCTGGGACAAGAAAACGAGGAAATTTCTCAAACGGCAAAGCTGATGCAAGAAGCTAAACACCAGATAAAACGTTTGGACAGCATAGAGTCCGCGCGTGCTGAAACTTCTAAGCGGTTGCAAGACAAAATAGGTACGCAGCTCGAAGCCCTTGAAGGAGAACTCAAAGATCTCTCCGACGACCTTAGAATGGCGCAGATTTCAAAGAAAGAAGACGAAGAAAAACTACGATCCATTACCAAATTCTCCACTGCAGATGAAAATGTTGACAGCATAAGTCGGGCACGAAGAGCATCGCAAGTTGAGAAGTTGGATCTCGAAAGCGTGATACACAACATGGAACGAAAGAGTGACAGCGGCCCCATGTCACCAAGGGATCTTGAAATTCTTTCAATAAAGCGCAAAATGGCGGCCATGCTTGACGACAAGTTGAACCTCTCGGATGCATTAATTGCTTCTCACAGCAGTCTCTCCAATCTCGAAAGTCTCTTAGAGAGCAGAGGCGAGGAAAATCAGAAACTGGAAAACGAACTCACGGAAAAGGAAAAAAGAATTTCAGTCGCGGAAGAAAGTCTGATAGAAGCACAGAAACAAACCGCGCACCTTAAAGAAGAACTGGAGACAGCTTTGGGCGAAGTGAAAAGAGAGACGGGTGAATTAGCGCAATCCAACGAGAAAAGCAGAGGTCGAGGGCATAGAGTTGAACTGAACTTTACCCCAAGCAATCAAGTTACACGAAAAAACAAGGCTGAAACCTTGAACGACGAGTCCGACCCAGCTGGGGAAAAAGACATGTCAAAAACCAATGAAAACACACCTGCATACAACAGAGCGGATAAGGAAGTTCAAGTAGGCGGTGAAATCTACGATCTTGAGAAATTTCCACGAGAAAATCCTCGTTACGCAAGGAGACGGTTATCGTTAGATGTAACGGTCAGCGGTCATCCCAAGTTACAGCGTAAAATTAGCAAAACCGAGTTGAAGCTGGTTAAGCGAGTAAACAAAGGGGTTCAGGTAGATTTAAATGATAATTGCAACAAAACAGCACCGGATGGTTTCATAGATGAATTTCCTGGAGAGAAGCTGAGCCACAAAAATCAAGAGTTTCAGGTCGTGATGCAACAAAAAGATGGAGAGATCAAAGACCATGAAAGCGAGCTCAGAAAACCGCGCGACGAAAAGACAGAATCTGCAACAAATAGCGAAGATAATGCGCATTTTAATCATCCAATGAGAATATCAGAGCTCTGGAAGTCTCTTGAAGAAGCCAAACGTGAAAAAGAAGAGGGAGAAAAACGAAGTAAACATCTCCAAGACGAGTTAGAAAAGCGAGAGCAAGAGATTCAAGCACTCATCAAAGCTTTGCAAATACAGAAGAACGGGTTCTCGTCACCAGCTGAACTCTTACCAAGTAGTGATACAGAAGTAGTACCCCAAAGCAGCGAAAATGTAAATGAAAAGGTAACTATGGGTCTAGAAAAAGGCCGACCACTTGAAGAACTTGTCAGTGCAAAAGAAGTCACTTCGTCTCTTCATGAATTTGTCTTTGACACCGAAGATGATCGATGCATTCGAAATGACCGATGTTTGGACGACAAAAGGACAGACGAAAAGAATATTTCAGTGCTAGAGTCGGTGATTAATGACATGAAAAAAGAGCTAGAGAATAACGACCATCAAAAGAAGCAACTGGAAGCGATTTTGGGCGAAAAGGAAGAAGATTTACGCAAAGCAGAAGAGGAAATCGAACTTTACAAATCTCAAGTTTCTGCGATGAAAATTGAACTTGATGAAACGTTAGCGGAGAAAGAAAAAGATACTAAAGAAAGTGAAGAAATGAAGATGCAAATATCTGAGCTAAAAAAAGAGAACGATAGTGCAAATCAAAATGTCGAAAGATGCAAATCCGAAATAGCAGACTTAAAATCGCTACTAGAAGATGTCAAGAGTGAAAATAACTGGAAGTTGAAAGAAATTCAAAGGTATAAAGACGAGATTGCAGAATTGAAGGTTTTACTCCGACGATCAAAGAACGAAAACGTTAATGTAGCTAAGGAGTATGAGTTGTACAAATTCGAAATATCTGATTTGCAAGCAACACTTGAAGAGGAAAGAAAACAAAACCGAGAAGCAGCGAAGAGAATCGAAAAGTATGAAACGCAGATTTCCGAACTGAAGAGTTCTGTCAAAAAGTTGGAGGAAGAAAGCCAAGGTAAAACAAGTCATATCGAAGATTTAAAGCGCCGAATTTCAGAGTTGAAAACTTTGTTCGAGAAAGAAAGAGAAGAGAAAGAGGTTACAATAAAGAAAGTGGAGAACTACGAATCGGAAGTTTCGGATCTCAAAGGTGCTTTCACTGAGTCGAAAGACAAAAATAATAATACAGTTAATGATGTCGAACGCTATGAAGCCCAGATTTCAGACTTAAAAGCGGCTCTCGGGGTGAAGGAGGAAGACTTAAAAAGGCGTGAAACAGAAAACAGTGATCTCAAGAAGGAGACAGAAAAAGCAGAAGAAGAGGTTCAGAAGATGAAAATAAAAGAAGCAGAGACTAGACTTGAAAAGGAAAGGTTGGAAACTAGCAACTCCAAGTTACAAATCACCATCGACAACCTCAAAAAGCAACTCATGGACGCGGATGAAAAAGTAAAGGAGTTAGAGCTTCAAGTTGAAGAGGAACAACTGGGGATTGGGCTTCTTCAAGAAGAAATTAAGGTGCTTGAAACAAAGGTAAACGTTAGGGATGAGAACTTGGAGCAAAAGGTGGAAGAGATTTTAAGGGGAGACGAGATTAAAAGAGAAAAAGAAGAACTTGAGAAAAAGATGGCAGAAGTGCCGCTTTCAGATCAACATGAGCTAAATAACGACACGATTGACGGTGAGACACTTGTGGTAAAATCCGAGGATCAAAGCTTGTGCGAGAGTTTACCTGAAAACCCTGGCGATGAAGACATAGACGACTTGCAAAAAGAACTGAATGAATTTAAGGAGCAATTAAAAAATCTTCACGTCGAATTAAAGGAAATTCAACGGGAAAAAGTTGATTTGGAGGACACGGTGCAAAAATTGAGAAATGTAAGAGACAGCCAAGAAAAAGAACTAGAACTGCTTCGACAACAGAATCAAGTGGTTGAAAGCAGTATACAGGACACTGAACGAGCTCTGAAGAAGGATCTGGAGATGATGGAGGAGAAGGAGAAAGAGCTGAGAGAACTCATGAACGAGGAATCTACAAAGGCGAGCGACATGGAGAGTTTGGAAGCAAGGTTAAGGAACGAACTTCAAGAAAGAGAATCCACATTAGCTGGTAAGTTAAATAAACTCATATTTCTAATTTCAAAACTGGACATTTGCGCCTCAGTATAGCTTCAAACTCGGCTAATTTGACACATTTTTAAAGCATTATTATCAACTAGCAGTCGTTTTGTTAATTACGTCGTAATTTATGCTTGAGAGAGAAAAATATTGAGGGGAATAAAGGACATCGGTGATCACTGAAGATCAAAATAAATGTCGTCACGTTTTAACAAATTCTTCTCTTTAGTACCATACGAAATGCATGGGGAGGAGGTTGCAGAATAAGCATGTTGGTATTACAGCTTTAAAGGTTATAATAATGCTTCTGTAGCTCGATTGCAAGTGCCTTTACTGCTAATTTTAACTCTCCTAATAATGTCACCGCTTAATAAAACATGCAAGTCACCAGGAAGGAATTGAATGATTATCTTGAATACTAAGCAACAAACTCCTCATAAGTACCACAAGAAACGTAAAGAGAATGTGCATGTCTATAGAGGAGATTAAATCAAAACGTAGACAAACTATTTGAGGCGAGTCTTATTCAGTTGCAGGCTACAATATATATCTTGTAGTTCAATTTTATCCCTGGTTTACATTTTTTCCCATTGTTTCAGACTCATTGCCATACATTACCATACCCAAAAACAAAGAAAAATAAAATTTACCCCAAGAATAAAACTGAACCACAACATATGTAGCTGAATTTACGCGCACGGATCAGCAATGCTCGGTAGCTTATGGTTTCTTTGTAAATGTTTCAGCAAGAACATTTACCCTGCATTTAAACTGTCTAGCACTACTGTAGTCTAGACAATATTTCACAGGAAATTATATGCTTTTTGATAGCAGGCGACGACTGAAGTAAAAAATGTTAGCAAAACTCATCTTTCGCTCCTTGGGGTAAAATTGTGGTGAGAGCTATTAAAAAGTCTTTTCGAAAGTTGATTTTACAACTTACAGTTTCAAAATATTTTAAAAAATTCTTTTGTGTTGTCTGTTAAGCAACGACGTTTTTGAGCGACGCACGTAAACAAAAAGTGGACTGTTTGCAATCTTGGGGAGTGATTTTGACCAAATCTTCGGGCAAATCGTCTCTGTAATTAAGAGTAGAGACACTTAGTAATACAAATTTGGTAGCGACAAGAAAGGACTCACTTCTATTTGACGTGCGTCGTTCAAAACGCCTTTCCTTAAACTCTTTAATATTGTACTAATGATAACCCTAACAATCCATGCCAGTTTTCCAAAAAGAGCTTTATTCCATTGCGAAATGCATTTCCGAAGTCACGTTTGGCTGGTATTTCAGGTCACAAAGCAAATCAGCTGGCCTTATATAACATTTGGCGGTGCTTTGATTCAAGATAACAATAGTTTGCCTCCTTCAAGTCTTTCAAAGCCACGAAAACAATGAAAAGCCGCGAAAATTTGGCTGTGCCCAGAACTGCAAAAAGATTGACTCAAAACTAGGCGTTACGTGAAAGTGCGCTCAGCGCAACAAGAATAAATTCAATAACTAAAATGCAACAGGCTGTAAAACAAACTGTACAAGCCGTTCGTGCTGTTGGACATAAACGATGGAGATATTTTTTGTACACAATCAAAAAACAATTACCAATTACAACTTTCTTGTCATGTAAACATCGATTTTGTAAATGGAGGGCTTAAAAGGTACTTTTTGACCAACTTATAATCTACAAAGAGTAGTCAAAACATACAGAACTCATATCAACTCATATATGAGGTCTTTTAAGGCGTTTTTTAAAGCCAACGGTTGCAATGAAAAAGTATTGAAACAAATAATATATACGATTATATCTATTTCTAAATTATGACAACAATATTGCACTTTCCACTCAATCGTCGGTGCCGATATTTCCAGGTTATTATACTTAATCATTTTTTTTTTCTAATCTGAGCACATCGGAGGCTGAAATTTAATAAACGCTCCATTATGACTACGTTAGTTTGGTCAACTTGGCTTCAGGATTAGCTAACAAATGGCTGATTTGACTTGCATGAAATAATTTTAAGCTCCTTTTGTGGGACGCGCGATGTTTGTTTGGCTCAAAGAAACTTTTGTTCGGTTAAAGGACGCGCTAACGTTGCTGTAAAAGAAATCATATACATGTTATGTCTGAACGTTCACTTGAGAATTGCTCAAACAAACTAAGTACAAATCAACTCGTAAATGAAATAAACTGTTAATTCCACTGCCGGAAAATGACTGATCATGAGTTGGGGTTCAATTTAGCCACTTACAACTGTAATCAAAATGCCAAGAACGCCAATTATTTAAAGACCCAATTCCCAGTTGGATTAAGAAAGAACAATTCATCACAGATGCTGTAACAGCGTCGACGCGTTAGTCTCGGCGTTAAGTGTTTACAGCCGTGATACAGAATAGTTTGCTCTTAAGGTTTGTCAAGTGTTTGTTTGTTTATTTTAGCACTTATCGTTTCCGCTTAGCGATAACCTTAACACTTTTCTTTACAGCAAAGGAGGAGGTAATCGATCAGCTACAGCAGGAGAACCAAAGATTACAAGTCGAGGCAGAGAAGCTTAAAATGGACATCCAGCAACAAGCGTTTGACTGGAAGCAAAGAAAGAAGATGGAAGAAGAGTACAACGACTTGGCTGACAAGATTAAACATCTGACGACGGAAAATCTCAATCTACGGGCAAAGATCAAAGAAAAAGACGAAAGCTTACAACGGGAAGAAAAGCTGCGAATGGAAAATATGAAATGCTTAGACGCTTTCAAGATCAAGCTGGAGAAGATGACCACAGACGATAAGAAGCAGCGGGAGAGGTTGTTCAGCTTGAAATCAGCGTGTTCCGAGGCTAACGAGGCGTACGAAATTGTTAAAAAACAAAACTATGACATGAGGAAAGAAGTGGAGACTGTGAAGAAGAGGCTCAGCGAGAGAGACAACGAGTTAGAAGCGTCAGAGAAAGAAAAAGAGAGAATGGAGGAACAGATCTTGAACGCTTCCAGAACAATCGACGATTTGCGAAAGAACGCCAGTTTCCGTGGAGACGAGAGTGTGTCGCCGGACTCAGCTCTTGGAATTTCTCTTACATCTGCTTTTGACTTCAGCTCTGGCCCAAACAGTCCGAATTCCGTTTCTTCGGATAATGCATTCTCCGGGGAAAATTATGGCGGCCAGGAAACAGGACTGCTGTGCAAGATGCCGACTATGATCGAAAACTTTCGTGCCGTCGTGCGCGAAAATGAAGTAATGCGCGGGAAACTTTACGAACTAGCCGTCAACAAGGATAAGATTGAAAGTGAATCGAAGCACCTCACAGAGCTGAATGCGATCCTCAAAAACGACGTCGCTGTTAAAGAGAAAAACGTGTCCAGTTTAGAAGACAAAATCAAGTCGTTAGAGAAACAGTCACGAGATGCGAAGAACAAAGTTGTTGAGTTAGAGCGCAATTACACTGTTGTGTCCACGCAAGCTGATCTGTTGAAATCCACTCTTGAAAATCGAGAGAAAAATTTTACAGAATTGCAAGAGAAAGTCGAGCTCCAAGAGGAGAAGGAGAAAACGCTAGAATTGTATTCCAAATCAGTGGCGGAGAAATTCGAGCATGAAGCCAGCGAAAAGAAGAAGTACGAAGATCTGTCAAGGCAACTTCTTAAAGAAACTACCACCCAGAAGAATATATTGCAAGGTATTGAGAAGAAACTCTCGCCTTCTAGTAATGTTGAAGCTCATTACTTCTCCGAACAAGAGGATGTTACCATGGCAACTGTTGAAGACAAAGTGGACGTCTTGCTAAAGAAGAAGAAAGATTTAGAAGCTCTGGTTTCCAGTCTTCAAGCGGAATGCGCAGATTTGCAACTGGCAAACGGCGAACTTCAAAAAGATTTAACGCAGTATTTGGAATCAGAGAAAATGAGGCAGGAATTAAAAGGCGAGCTCAAGGCAACACGAATTCGTGACGAGCTAACAAGTGCTAGAGCCATTAAGCTCGAAGAACAAAAGGCCGCATTACAAACTGAAAACAAAAGGTTGGCAGAAACGATTGCGGAGTTGAACAAGAAGGAAGAAAACTCCGAGGTTAAGACCAGCGCTATGAAAAAAACCATCGAAATGTTGGAAAAATCCAACGAAAATTACAGAGAGGAAGAAGAAAAGCTGAGGAGCGATTTACAAAGAGCCGATGAAGAAAATACAAAAATGGCCAACGAGCTCAAATCATTTCAAGCCAAGATGTGTGAGATTGAAGCCACAAACGACGCTTTCCAAACTGAAAACGAGAAATTACGAACTGATATCATGGCATTATCCAAAGCGAAATGTGACGTCGAGCGGACGATTTCCGAAGCGGAGAGGCAGAACAAGAAGTTGAAAGAAATCAAGGATAAAGAAAGGGTGAGCCGAGAGATCGTTGAAGCTGAAAAAAATGAAGCTCTGATTCAATGTGAAACACTGCAGGATGAGCTGGACATAGCGAACAGTCACGTGGTAATGATTGAGAAAAAGAAGAAGAAAGCTGACGAAACGATAGCTGAATTACAGAAGAACAATTCCGAAGCGACTTCCGAGAACAGAAGGCTGGCCGACGAGTTACAACAAGCAAAGAAGGACTTGTCGGAAATGGATGAACGATACAAGAACTCGGTTCAAGAGGACGAAAATCTGCAGCAGAAATTAAATCTTGCTAACCTGGAAATTGCTAAGCTGGCAACAACTCAAGAGAGCAACATGAGGAGAAATGACGCCTTGGAAAAAAATCTTGTAGAGTCAAAAGGAAAGAACGAAGAGCTTGAAATACTACTGGAGAAGACTCGCTTAGAGAAAGCTAACGCGCTAAAAGACGTCAACCAAAAAGAAGAAGCTATCCACTCGCTTGAAGCAAAGAAAAACGAGCTCGAACAAGAACGACAGAGCCTTACCAACGACTTATACGTCGCTACGAGAAAGGTTTTAGCACAGCAGCAGAATGCGGAAAGCTTGTTGAGTGAAGTAAACTTCTTGAACCGCGAGATGAAAGGAAGTATTAGAAACGCCCTGAGCAAGGATGTTCGAAACACAGACGAAATGCCATCGCCAAGAGAGGGAGAGAAAGCCGTCTCGGATAACGAAGTGGTCATGCAAAATTTACGACAAGGCATTCGCACTACCGAAAGAAATCTCGACTTCTTCCGAGCAGAGGCGAAGATCCCAGAACACGAGACGAAAAGCTGCCAGCGAGATGTCGAATTTATAAACAAGGAGTTCATGGTCCTTCGTAATCAACTGTCGACATTTTCTACTACTTCTCAGAAGCTCTGTGAGGAAATTAAGAAGTTAAAAGAAGATTTGGCTCAAAAACAAGCCTTACTTGAAGAAACAAGGGCACAGCACGACGCTCTTAAGGAAGAAAACTTGGAAAGTCGCGATTCTATTATTCAGCTGCAGAGCAAATGCACCGAGTTGGAGTCACTATTTGACGAGTACGAAACTAAGGCAGAGAAACAGCATACAGAACTAGTCCGTGCAAATCAGCAGATTTCTACTCTAGATTCAAATCTGATGCGAGCTGAACAGAAAAAGATCGCGCACGAAAAGGAGCTGTTGGTTGCGCACGAGAAAATCTCCCACTTAGAGGCAAGTTTAAGAGCGATGAAGGATGAAACTCGCAGCGATAAACAAAAGATCGCAACGCTGGAGATGGAGTCGAACGAGAAGCAAGCTCTGGCGCGAGAACTCGACAACACTGAAGCAACTCTTAGGGAAGTCAGATCAAAGTTCGATGAGGTGCTGAAGGAAAAGGAAGAGGCTAAGACAGAGCTGTATGGAATCCGAGAAGAGCTGCGCCAGCAACAGACTGAGTCGAAGACTGCGCGCAAAGAAGTTGAAAGCCTAAAGAAACAGATGAACTCAGAAAAAGACACGAGAAAGAAGGTCGAACTAGACTTAAACGAAAACGCTGCGGTCTGCAAAACATACAAGAACAATCTGCAAGACGTAGAGCGAACACTTGCAAAAATTCGCGAGGAGAACTCAGAGCTTGAAGAGAAAGTCAGCATTCTAGAGACAACCGGGAATGCGCTAAGGAAAGAGACCGAGCTACAAGCTATAGAAATGAAGCGACTGGAAGAGGAACTTGCAGATTCAAAGGAGCAGTACAGCAACTTGTGCAAGAATCACGAAGGCAGCGAAAAAGAGAGGAAAAGGCTAACCAATGAAATGATCGCAGCGGAGGAAAAGATCACAAAACTCCAAGGAACCTGTGATGAGCTGTTAAAAGAAAAAGAAACGAGCTCCGGGAAAGTTTTATCCCTCAATGAAGCGCTGGAGGTGATCATCGCTAGCAACGAAGAAACCGCAGCTAACTTGAAAACTGATCTTCTAACTGCAAAGAAAGAACTTTCCGTTACCAAGAGCGCGCTCGAGAGAAGACAAAAACAAGTTGAAGATCTGCAAGACGAGCTGAGAAACGACGAGCTCAAGATTAAGTCCCTCGAAGATAAGAAACAGGAGGTGTTTGAGAAGTACTGGGCAAGTCAAAACGACCTAACGGAGGCAGAAGGGACCATAGACAATCTGCGATCTGAGAACAAAGAACTGAAACAACAAAATGCCATATCTGCACAAAGGATTCAACAACTACAAGACACCCTGCAATCTGAGAGAGATACCAACGAGAAAGAAGTAGCGGCGTGGAGCGATCAGATGAACAAGCTCAAGAATCAGCATCAGAAGAACGTGGAAGAGCGCGAAAACTTGAAAAGAGATTTGGAGCAGACTCAAGGGTCGTTAGTAAAGTCTAATGAGGATCTGAAGCAAACGAGTGAGCTCTTGAGCGAGAAGGAGAAGTCGTTTAGTGAAGAGGCGATCAAGCGCGATCAAGCCTTACAGGACATGTCAGCTCAAAACACAAGTATGGATAGTGAGCTCGCAGAAACAAAAGACGCACTTAAAAAAGCAAGTTCCGAAAACGAAGATCTGAAAGAAAGACTAGACTTCACAACAGAGAAAGCAGAATCGCTAGAGAAGGAGTTACAAGAGAAAAACAGCGACATTGAAGACCTCTTGGCTGAAGGACAAGCAAAGTTGAATGTTGTCCAGAAAATGAAGGCTACCAACAGTGGAGAACATTTCGCAGAGTTGCCATCGTCGGATTTCGTTCTCCGGGAAGACGTCGAGGACATAGCAGGAGTTGATGCAAGACCTACTACCCCTATGAACACGTCAATGAAAGACGTCGTGGATTCTTTTCATAAAGCGTGTTTAGCGTCCTTTAACGACAACAGGACACTTCAGCAGGAACTGGCGGCCAAATCGGAAGAAATGGCGCGCGTGGAGGAAAATCTTCAAAAGGAGAAAAACAATTCAGCGGAGATGAAGAGGTATCTACATGACTTGGAAAAGAAGAAAGCAAAGTTGGAAGACGACGTTAAGCGGTTAAGAAGACGCTTAGAAGCATTGAAGCTTAAGAGCGTGGAAATGGAAAAGGAAAAAGATAATGAAATCACAGAGACGAAAGGAGAGAAGATTCTGCTGGAGAAAGATTTGTGGAACACCAAAGAAACTTTAGAAGAGCTAAAAGCCCAAATGAAGACTTCAGAAGAAGAAAAGGAGCGATATGCTAAAGATCTAGAAGCCTCGCGTAAGCAGATTGTCGACGCAAAAAGCGATATTAAGGGAAGCCAGCAGCAGCTTGATGCTCTACAGGAAAATATTCTCCAGTTGAAGAAACGCACATTTGAGTTAGAAGCCAAAGACAGAGCAATGCAGCAGCAGATTCAAGAAAAAGAAAAGGAGGTTAGTGCTAATCAGTCCAAGATTGAAGAGATGGAGAAGTTGTACAATAACGCAAATGAAAAGAAGGCGGAGTTATTCGCGAAGCTTGGCAGAGCGGAAGAGCGTATCGCAAACTTGGAGAACGACTGTCAAGATAAGACAACAGAAAAAAACTCTCTTGGCAATACGTTGGCAGCTTTAAAAGACGATTTGGCTGACAAGCGCTCAAGGTTAGAAAAAACGGAGGACGATTTAAATAATTCGCTCGAGAAATGCGAGGAACTAGAGATACAACGCGGAAGTCTACAAGCGACAAATGAGATCTTAAAACAACAGTTAGAAGCCACAAAGAAAGAATGCGCACAACAGGAGGCTCTTCTTGAAAAGGAGAAAGAACTGTGTAAAGCCTTCAGTAATCAACTCAGTGATGTGAAAAAGGAAAAGGAGAACATTGATCAAGAGCTCAAGGAAATTCGCGAACGGAAGGAACAAATCGAAGACCAGCTGAATAAATCGGAAGAGAACCTTAACATTGCCGAGGAAAAAGGCGCCAACTCTTTCCATGAAGTTGAAAATCTCAAGCGACAGATGATGAAGATACAGAGCAGCGTATGCGCCGATTCAGCACGAAAAGAGCTCGAGATTGGCAAGTTGAAAGCAGAGGCTGACTCGCTGAGAAAGGAGTTAGACGAGAAAGTCAGGGATCACGACGAGACCTTAACAACGCTGAAAATCACGGAGAAGGAGAATGAATTCCTAAAGAAGGACCTGGCTCAGAAGCATAACCGTGAGTCAGAATTGAAACTCGATCTCACGTCGACAAACAGCAAACTGCAGAGTTATGTGATCGAGAGAGAATGCTGGGAACGCGAGGTGAAAAACGTCTTGAGTGAAATTGAACAGCAGAAGAACGCAAGCCAATCAAAAGAGGAGAAAATGGAACGAATGCGCACGCGCTACGAGAAGGAAATCGGATTTTTGCAGGATAGGGTGGAGGCCCTTGAGCGAGAGGTGCGGATTATACAGGAAGCAAACGAGCAACAAAGACACGCAGACGAAATTGCGGGTAAACTGGCACTCGAGACCAAAGACATGGAGATTGATAATTTAAAACTTCGTCTACAAGCAAGTCGAATGCATACGAGTGAGAAAAGCGATGTGTTAGACATGATGAAGGAACAGTTAAATGAGAGAACCAGAGAGATTACCGACCTCATGGAGCAGATACGAATGTTGAAAGAAAGTTACCACCTTGAGTTAGGAAGTATGCATGCTGAATTAAAATGTGCGCAGATGGAAAATATGTTGAATAAGCGGGGAGAAATCAGCGAGAGTTTTGGAGGATCAAGACAGGAAGCCGAGCTGCTTGAAGCCATCAAGGATAGCCGAAAGGAATCGGAGCGCTTAAGAAATATGTTGAAGAACAAAATGAAGGAGATGAAATCCCTCAGGAAGCACATCCTGTCAGAACGAGTTGGTAGAGCGAAAAAGCCTGGATATACAATGTACTAAGACCTCATACTGATGAAAGACTAAAGACTAAGAAAGCCAAAAAGCTGTAAGAATTGAACTTTGCGAACGCTTAGAGTACAGAGTGACAATATATAAACCAAGGGTAACTTTGAGCAGTTTCAATTATAGTTCAGAACTATTTACTCTAAGTGTTACACTTACTTTGCGGAATCAATGATTGATTTAAAGGGGCTATGTCACGCTATTTCATGCTATATTTCTAAAAAGCTAAAGCCTTTTTCGCATTAATTGACTCCAAAAGTAATCAGAACAATGGCTCAGTTTTGTTATCGAAGACTTTTCATGTGGTCTCTTGCAACGGATGATAAGGATGGACATGAACTGAAACTTGAAAAGTTTTGGGCCAACCTTTACAAAAACACGAAAAAAACATTATTATGGTTAGCACTTCTTGATGAAATCTGTTTGATATCTTCAAACACTACAGGAGTGTATTTTGCATGGTAATGACTCCAGCCCAGAATTCACCCTAAACAGTGATATTCTCGTCACATAGCCCCTTCTAAGTCCAGAGAGTGACTAACATCAATTTTCTCCCAACATTTTTTAATAGATTATCAATAAATAAGGTTATGAGAAATAGTCAAATGATTAACTGAGGAAAACTGCTTTGGTCTTTTATTGAATTCTCTCAACTAATTCTCCATGCAAATGTAAGGAATTCAGTTTGGAGAATTTGTATCTGGATATTGGGCCTTAAAGGGCAACTTGTAGCAAGATTTCTGACAAATCAACCTATAAGAAACAAAGACCAAACCAACGTGACTCAACCTTTCGTGAGTTTTCATGTACAGCAAAGATTTCGTTTTCCAGTTTGCACTGGTTTGTGACGTTATTTTCAACCATGCTGATTGACAATAATTAACACAGAAATTGCTTGTAACTTAACAAAAGGTGTTTTCCATACATCTGCCCTGCGTAGTAGGATAAAAAATCGTATATATTTTGTCTGACAAATAACTTATTTAAGGTTAAATAACCATTGAGAATAACCAAGGAATATAGAAAAATACCTTTCTTACATAGTGAAAAATTTAATAATATATTCAAACAATATTTTCCTAACATTTTTCTACCAACGTGTAGGTTTCAGTCTGCGGAAGTTCTCTGGATCATGGAAGACTAGAGTTATGAATTATTTTATCTTCTCATTTCGGAGTAAAAAACGCTTATTTGAAACACATAGTTCTCTTGCCATAATGGTAAAGTTAAGTGCTCTTCCCTTTCCAGAGAGCTTGCCAATAGGCAGCTTGCCATTCTCGTGGTACAAAACCGCCATGCTGAGAAGCAAAAGTCACACTGGGATAAGACAAACAAAGGAAATTACCATTTAAAATTATGTATGCTTTTTGTTGGTCTTGCCCGAGTGCGACTTTTGTGTCCCAGCATGGCAGTTTTGTACCACGTGAATGTCAAGCTGCAAAGGGCTTATCCCCAGATTGAGAAGCAATAAAGAAGACATGTAAATTAAGCCTTAACTGAGTGTGCTTGCAATAAAGAAATCAAATGCACATTATTGATTTCATCATTGTTTGAAGATTAACCCTGGTGGGCGCAAAAAAAACCCGATAAATATGTACGAGGGATGTTACGATGTTGTTGAGCATGATGAAATTTTGGGCGACATAACTGTAAATCATCTTAGGGCATGATGACTTTCGGGCAACTTGACAGTAAACCACTCCCCCACATTCAAGAGGAAGAGTGGAGATGAAATCAACTGCCAAGGAATTAATGGAAAAAATAGTTAATTGAGAATGTTCCATTTTCCACGAAAAAGGCACCCCTTTCGTATGCCTTCTATCAACAAAATCCCTTTTAACTGCTGGCGAATGCATTGTCATTTAAATAGGAATAAATCACTAAACTAGAACGTTTTCCCGACTTTATAAAGCCATAAAATTCATCTGTTCTGCCCTTTAGGCTCTTTCACAGACCAAAATGACAGATTTCCCTACCCTTTCATATACTTCAATGAGTAAAATCGCTACCCTTTCATATACCTGAAGCCTGAATAAAGGCACCCCTTTCGGACGGAGCCTACCCGTATAGGCCATTATAGGGAGTACCCCCCCCCCTCCCCCCAAGGCACTTCTTGTCCTCCTCCTAGCCCAACTCCTCTTTTCCTCTAAAGGGGCAAAATTGACTTAAGCTTAAATACACGAATTGACCATTTTACAGTTGTGGGCTTAGTATCCTAGCCTTTGAGTGAACGTGAGACTGAGGTTGACCTTGTTTTTGTACAGACCTCCTTCCTTTTCTTATGGAAATTATGCTTGAAAATACGAGTTAGCATAAGAACATGATTTAAATAATAAAGCAGGACGTTTTGTATCAAAACAAGGTCAACTCCAGCCTTGTTTTCACCTGTTACTGTGAAATGGGCTACTGTCAAGTAAAGAAAGCCGAAAGCTGCTTTGTTTTCCGCAAGACATAACAAGTTGCTTATCTTTAACAAAACTTCCCCAACTAAACAAAAATAATAAAGGCAAAAACTGCTGTATATTAGTTATTTTGTGGTTAGAAAGATCGAAAATTACTCACAATTTGCTTGAAGCTTCAGCAGTTGGGCCGCGCGTGCTCCTGGACAGAACACACAGACCTGGAATTAGGTATCACACGCGTCCGCCATTTTGAAACGTGCGGATGCTTTGCAGCCGCTCCCTTGGTGGTGTTTAGTCTTCCACGTCCCTTTGCGGCCAAAGAATAATCAAGGTAAGAACTATGGGGGACTCGTGAATATAATGTCTTGAAATTTGAAAATAGAGAGGTCACGTGTAAAAGAAATATTATTTAAAAATTGAAATGATTACTGGCATAGACTATGAAATTATATACCCGCGTATCCAAGAGTGGGTTTCTAAAAATAACCACTCCAGGGTTCAGTTTCAGCAATCTAGCTGTTACATTTTTTGCTACCCCGTTTTATTATTATTAAAACAAAAATACTTGAAATGCGGGCGGTTACTTGAAGTGCTTTTCATTTTTAGTTCGTAAAGAAAGATATAATAGCCGCGCGAAAGCTAGCCTTAGAAAACAGCCGACATTTGGCGACGCCAGTGCTGGTTTCCACGAGAAATGAAAAATGAAATGAAATGAAATGAAACCAGGGCGCGGCTGAACCGAGGTCAATTCTGCCTTCTTCCCCATCTTTGGCCTCAGTTCAGCTCTCGCACGAACGGATCTCTTACCATAAACGACCGACACAACCAAAAATTGGCCTGCACGGATGCTACCAGAACTTAACTATACGAGAAGTATCTGGAATACTGTAAAAGAAAAACAGTAAGGACGAAATGACGCGCAGAAGTACCGCAAGGGTCGACCGACAAATGAGTCCGTCTCATAGAAAGTCAAAAACGGATACAGAGAGGTAATGAGCATCTCTACGGGGTGTCCGTTAAAGGTTGTGTCAATTTTTCAAGTTAACTGCAATTTAATAAAATAAACAGTTCTTTCAACCTTCATGTGAACTTTATTTCTTACTTTAATAAGAGCTTCATTAAATGACAACTGTTTGGATTTTAAGAACGGATCACAGTTATTAAGAAGCGTCGAATTTAGTTTATTGGGTTGCGGTTACTGACGACTTGTCATTTTTCCCCCGGGGTTTGTACTGTCAAAAAGTCCTACTTACGGGTAATGAAGAGTTTCTACTTTATATCATCGGAAATGGGAAAGCTATGCAAGAACATTAATTTCATTCTCGGCTGGTAAACGTAGCCTTCCAAAAACCAACCTTACTTATGAGTGAGTTACTTTAATTTACAGTGTTTTAGGCATAAATATTGATCATTCGACAACTCAGTTACTTTATAAATTGGCATTCTCATGATTCTAACAAAATGAAACATCACGCATCGTATTACATTATTTTCTTCACGTTACACTACTTTACATGTGTTATCTCCGAGAATCATGAAATTTATGAAAGAAAGGAATGTACTATTACTCAAAACACCAAAAAACATTACACAACCATGAATAAACCGGCACATAGAAATTAAAACAGTACGTTAAATTTCCTGACTACCTGATCTAAACAATTCCATATTATACAAATCTTATCCACAAGTAAAATGACAAATTTTATTTTATTGAGTCTTTCGCCTGCTGCATAAGTTTGAATACATACTTCTTCAGGTTGTAATGCACAACTATAAAAATCATTGAAAAATGTTTCACTTATACCCACCAAAACAAGAGATTGAATCAGTTTTCCGAACAAAAAAACTGACGCCTTGGTTTGAGTAATATAAAAGTTTTCTTAAGAGTTTTTGGTTCCAAACATTCACAGAAATCTGGTACATTCACTGGTGATTCAAACAGGTCGTTAATGGAGATGAATATGAACACAACAATCTAATCTCTCCACAAGACAAAAATAATTAGAGGAGGATTCTGAGCCTTACATGCATTAGTGGAGAAGGGGGGGACAACATACCCTACCCCAGCCCCTCTGCCAAGTTGAAATTTCCAATCTGTTCCCAAGCTGGTTGATTAAACATTTATCAGTTCACATTGTTTGGGGAAAAATTTCCAACGTGTAAATTAAACCTTCAACTATCAAGAAACCAGAAAATGAAAATTCACAAAGAATACATTTCATGGAATAAAATTCTGAAAAATAAATAGTACCATGCTAATAAAGTACTGCTGACAAGAGGATTAATTTTAATCGCTGCGCCATAAGTTATTGTCCAAAGTTAAAACTACATTTCAAGTCTTCATAACTAACCCTGAATTTAAAGTAATAATATTCATGTAGAGGTTGAAAGTGAAGATTAAAAGCAGTTATGTGAGGGCCTGCCTCTTTTGTGGCTCGACTAAGTCCACTTAAAATACAAAAATACCGAGATTTATTTAACGCAGCAGAAAGCACTAATTTTGCGAAACGCTTAAATTATTTCTATTTTTCTCCTCTTTTTTTTTCTTTTTTCTTTTGAGTACTGAGGTTTGGCCATTAAGGCGTGGTTTGTTTCAAATTAACTTGCAACAACCAACATTATTATTACGAAACACGTCGCAGGGCTTCTCTAAGTACCTACATCTACATCTATCAAAAAAAATTATGTCTAAATACACCCTTAACAAACAAACTAATAACTAAAACTTTTTTCATCTACTAAATAGCATTTAAAATGCTACTTTTGTTAAACTATTAATCAAGGATAGAAACCCTTAATTTTAAATAATTATTTTTAAGATCCCCTTATCCTATTGAATACAACATCATTAATTTTTACAGTTTTTATGATAAGGTATGATGAAATTATTGTTGAAAAGATCTTTCTTACTTTCGTGACAAGCAATGCCGGTCACCTTTTACTAAAATGGTCTCTAATGTTAAACGGCCCGCTGATATTGTCATATATCTGGGAAGAATTACACTTACATTTTAAAACGTAAAAAAAGTTCCACATCAGTCAATTATAATTATTTTCTAGATATGATTGACTTGGCCAATTGGTGCAAAATCACTGGCGTCTCTTGCATTGTGTATGGATATGTTGTTGATTGGGCCAAGGTAGCCACCGAGAATGCACTTAACAGGGGGCTTCAGCATCACCTCCAACAGGGGCTTGGCCATTTTGTTGGTCACTAGGAGCTTCCTTCGTCATGTCTTCCATCTCCAGTAAGGACTCCTGAATCTGGTCCATGTCGATCACTACATCATTTTTATCCTCGTCAATGGCTGCAAGTTTTCTTTGTAATTCTGCGTCACTTCCCCCGTCGTCATCATCATGGTCCTTATTACCAAGCATCCACAGACCTTCGTCTTCTTCTTCTTCTTGACCCTCACTGTCCTTTTTATGCCGGTTATGCTTGTCTCTGTGGCGGTGATGATGTCTGTGCTTGTGTTTATGCTTGTCACCAGATTTACTGCCCTTTCTGCTCTTTTCTGACTTCTTCGCTGAGCCACCCTTGTCAAATGTCTTCCACAGAGATGTTTTGCACATTTCTTCCGTGATGTTGATGGGTTTTTCATGAGGAGTGGTGCCATTTAATGCCTTGCCATCAGTACCATTCTGCAAATGTATATCACAATAACCGATTAACAACCGTGTCACTAAGTAGAGGTGGGCGCCCGGGATGTTCACAGGCTTCCACTTTTGGCAAAGCCAGCCTAGACAGAGTTACGCCCCCATGGCGGGTAAACCTGCGCCTTCAAGCAGCCAAGAGCCCCCTCCGCCAATGGAAAAATCAAAGGGTGGGGGAGAGACAACACCATCAAAGAAACCTCACATGCATTATTTTTGGGACCAAAAGCTCTATTTACATTTCTTCCCTTGACTTAATTTAGGTTACATCACTTAGCTTTCAAACTCAATCGAGTCATTTTGTAAGTGAAACAACCTTTCACAGTCACAATGAGACTCTTAAGAAAGCATGCAAAATGGGAAAATTAAGAAAGCAAGTAAATTCAATTTTTACCATTTTGCCATCTGGATCATCCCCATCACACCCATGTTCATCATAGTCGAAGTCATCGTCTTTCTTCTTCAATGCTTCCAGCTCGGCTTTTTGTTTTTTTATGTTCTCTGGCATCAAATCATCCAGCACTTCCAGTTCGTGAAGGTTGAAAATCTTCTCCATAACCTTACGGACAGCCACCAACATCAACACCTAGGGTTTAATCAAAGGGCTCATCAAAGTGAAATCTAAAAACTACATCTAAGCCCTCAGTGATTAGCTAGCCTGCGCCATAGACGAAACTAAAGCTCTGGTTAAGTCCATCTGTAAAAAATCACTGAAGTCCTTGGTCTGCGCCCCTTCCTGTGTACCAGGATTTGAGCATGTGCCATGATTGGCCTGTTGAAAAGGCCAGTGCCGATTTGCCAATAAGGTTGAAGGGAAATTTGAGACACACCTCTAGGAATTAGTTGTGTTCGTGGTGGAGGGAAGGACAGGTGGGTAGTGGAACAAGATTTTCATCAAAATGTTCAAGTCAAACGGTCTTTTTTAGCCTTTTCCTCAGGCCTCCTCCACTGAATGTTGAAAGATCCCTTCCCCCTGCATTAGCCTGACAACAGAGTTGTTCTTGACCATGAAAACTGATGACATCACAAGCGATACAAGTGATGTGGATCTGCACGGGTAGCCTGCATAGCAGGCGCTTAGAAGAAAGAACGGGGCGTGCGAGGGAGACACGCGAGGGGAGAGGGAGCTCTTGTCTCCCTTGCACTCCAAGGGCAGTTATTGGGCAGTTCCAGGGCGAATGAGTTAATTTTGTCACTCTAACTTTTTGAATCTGAGACTGAAATCCTTCGGTGATACTATTCAAATAAACCCTTTCTGGTAGAACATTTACATGATGCTCTCTGATTAGTAGGATTTTACACAATGAAATTGGATTTTTTGTGAATTTTTTCTCTGGTCACTATCACGAGTTTGATGGTTAAAGAGGCTTGACTGTAATATAGTACAAAAACAATGAACTAACCATGACAGGGAAGATAAGAGCTGCTGGAGTAGACTTAATGGCCCAAAGGACGGCCAAACAAAACAGCTGAATAAAGGTGAAGATGTGAATTCTTTTGAGTGGAACTTGACGTAGATACATTAGATCAGGCTGGTGCTTGATGGGCATAAAGATGATCTTTAACCTCTCATAAAACTGTTTACAAAACAAGGAAACAAGACAAAGTCAAACTTCATATAGACGAGATGTTAGTATCTGAATTGTCCACTTTGTGAATACAATGTGTGTAGGATGTCTCAGGTTGCTTAACCCTTTCACTGCCATAGAGTTTTGTGAGGTAACTCTAACTTTTGAGTTTATGGACGAAATCCTATGATGTGACCATTCAAATGAAAGCTCTCTGCCTGTACTTACACATGATGCTATTTGTTTGTCAAATTTTAGAACATGAAATTTGGAAATTTGGTCGAAATTTGCCTTTGGCCACATTTGGCAGTGAAAGGGTTAAAACGTCAATAAAAGTCAATATTAATCTATAAGTAATGACTCCATTATACTTAAATCATTCTGTATCTCTAAGTTTGATGGGTATGTTTCTGTTTTGTTACTATATGTTAAAAAAAAGAATAAAAGAAATTCCCAAATAGGATACCAAGGAATTTGTAAGTGTTTCCTTATCTGTTTTCAAATGCAAAATGTACATACAATAGTATGCTTTGATTTCAATAATAATGCCCTTTTAATCAAAACTATTTTGTCATCATTTTAATTTGTTATTACTGTTGGCATGGTATGCTATGAGACTTGACTGACTTGTAACATCTTGATTTCAAGTTTTCATGAGAATGACAAGCAAGTCATTGGGGCTCTTAAAGAATGAAAGAGAATTTCTGTTTTTTCCAACAAGAGTTTTAAACTAACCTGTAACCCTTTGAGAGCAGAAAATCCCATGTAGAAGAAAAGACCAAAGAGAACAGGCATAGGAACATACTGAAAAAAAAACACAAGTTATTATAATTATTGGTAAGATGGACAAATTCTAAATAGTTTGATGGGCAAGATTTTAAAAGCAAAAGGCTAGTCAGTAAAAAATGTACTTTATTTGAGTGTCAGTGCATTTAGCACAAAAGTACTGATTCATTGAGGACACGGACTGTTGTTTTACGTGGTCATCTGAGCCATGCGAAGGTCTAGCCATTTGCAGGGCAAAGGAAGTATGTTCTCAGTTCATTTCTCAGTTATTTTAAGACCCTGAGTACTGGTCCAGCCCCAGAAATTGAACCCATGACCTCTCAATCTGCATTCAAGCGCTCTAACAACTGAACTAATCCAGTACTGGTTAGAAGTGAGGAGAAGCAAAATGTAACAAACAAAAATTGATTCATTATTTTCGTATTGCCTATAATACGCTGACTCTGTTCACCCCGCAAAATTTTGCAAAAGGTAAACCGGTGCTTGGTAACTCAGGATTACTAAGAATATCTGGTCAAACATGAAAATTTCTCACAGAAGAGTTCAATCAGTGAGAATGATTGTGGGTGATGCAAGCAACATAATGTGCTGTTGAATTCAGCTGACTATTTTCAATTAATTCCTTTGACACCTTAGAGTCTTATCAGAAATTTAAGCTGAGTCAAATTATGTAAATACATTCCCATCAGGGTCCTCTTGGATTTGGTTCATATGTCTTAGAGTGCTAAATTAGTTAATAGCACAGAATACAAACCTTCAAAAAGGGGGCAAGAAACACAGTCAAACCAATAAGGAGAAAGATGAAGAAGCCAGTGACACGTTGTTCCCTAGAGAACAGATCACACACTGTTAATAGCAGTGTTAGATGTGCACATGACAAGCACCAAATAATAGTGTTCTGTAACCATTTGGCAAAGGAAAAATAAACTAGGAAGTGAAGAAATGACATACCTTACACCAAGAAACTGCACCTTCTCTCCAGGAGCTGTACATTGTGATTCTACAAACAAGCTCTGTACATGACCAACAGAGAGAACAGTTGCTGCCACAACCCACGGTAAACCCAACAGTGAACAAATTCCAATTATGATGGCAACGAGCAAAAGATCTAAATGATAGCCAGCACCTTTCTGTGGGGAAAAAAAGGAACAGTTTAGAAAAAAAAAATGGCACCACTACAATAGCCGGCAATGCAGCCCTTTCCCTTGGGTGCATGGGTGTTGCTGCTTGCCTAACTGTCATGCTGAATTCCATAAACATTGAGGAGTTGGGTGGGTCAAAGGGGCTTGGGAAGGGGACAAGGAAAGAGAGTACTCCCCAAGGGTTACTCCTTCGAGTGTCCCCAAAAGGGTTCTTCAAATCTTGTTATCCTGATGTTTATTTTCAGCACCCCGCATGTCAATCCTGAATCTAGCACCCAATTTGCTATAAAATCCTGAAGCCTAACATTCAAACAAGGCAAATCTCAGATCTGTTATTGCAGAAAGGGGTTATCTATAGTCACAAATCACAGAATGAAACAGTGAACCTGAATTTACTGAGCTACTTTACCTTTAGCTTATGCTCTCGTCTGTTAACAATCAGAGCAGTGATCTGCTGGTCCATAAATACTAGGATTGTTGCCAGAAGGGCTGGAATAGCTGCAGCGGGAATGGTCCATACAGGATTTTTACCCAGGGGAGGTACAACCCAACCCCTTTTTTCAGCAGCCGTTGGTTGAAATTTCAATGGGATATCAAGCTTTGGTGTGTTGACGCCAAATGCGAGATCCACGCTCACCATTATTATTATGGCAATCAGGATAGCAAAGTCTGAGATAACTGCCCTAACCTGTAGAAAAATGAAGCATTTGAAAATTATTGATTTCCTTTAATATATAGACACTGATGAAATACCAGGATTTTTCCAGTGACGAAAATTTGGTATCCAGCAAAGAAACAATTTTCATCTTTCACATGTGAAGATATCACGGTTGTCATGGTTACTTCAGTCATGGCCAATAGAAAAAGAGCATCACAGCATCTCGCCATGGGTGTCTATATAATACACAGAATATTACATGCCCACTTGTGGATACGAATTTTATCTTCTCGTGTTCAATTTGATATCTCATGAGAGATCAAGTTGAACACTCGAAGATAAAATTCATATCCATGCACGGGCATGTAACATCCTCTATTTAACACAGATAATTTAAAAGACTTCTCTATTTGAAACTCAAGTAATAATAATAATTTTACTTTAAAACATAAAAGTAAGAAGTTTTCATTCCAAGTTGAGGGTGCTGTTAACTTGATATGTTGTGAAACACAAGTTTTCAACTCTTTAAACTTTCTATCTCAAAGGCAATGCTAAAAGCATTTTAAGAAGTTGCAGCTGTTTGATCTGTGGAAGAATTCTCTAATACACTTATGGCATGACACAGTATTAGCTCATCAGTATTTTACAGAACGGAATTATTGTGAAATTAATTTTACTTTTTGAATTTTTTTTTCCAGTTTGGGTTTGAGAGCTCTCAGGTATAACCTGTCTGTAGACCTGAATATAGTGTGGCTATTCACGTCAAAGATACTAAGTCTTTGTAGTCTTTGACAAAAAAACTTCATTTATTCTCCTTTCCTTTCCTCTTTTTGTAACATTCAAATAAAAGAATAGATGAAAACCTCACCCTTGTTGGAAAATAAGAACTGTTACGGAAGCCCTTCAGTGAAATTGCCAGTGCAAATGTCCCCACTGAGAGAATGACAGACAGAAAAAATACATTGTCATTGCAGCCTGTACCCACAAGTTTACCACCAAATCTTGCACAGTCTCCCATTGGGACATCCACGCGATAGAGAGTGTCGTTGCTTCCATATGTAAAATTACTTATTGGCGCATCTTCCCGTAGGCAATGACACCTATGCCAGTCAATATATCCCTTCTGAACAGGGTGATCATCCAAAACATGGAAGAGCTTTTTGAATCCTTCAACAATGAAAATCAGAGCAATTAGAGTGGCAAAGGACTCTTCTGTGAAGCGGGTGAAGTATCTCACAAATGCACTGGCATCAGTTATAACAAGGATAAAGCAGTATAACATTGTCCAAATTCCAATCCATAAGCGAAATGGCAGGTAGTCAATACCACTGCTTTCACAGAATGTGTACAAAATTTCTTCAAACACTAACATGGGGCCAGTGGCACCAAGGATAATGAGAGGCTGACCACCAAAGAGTGAGAAGAGCACTCCACCGATACCACCTGCCAAGATCTGCTCCATAGCAGCCTACAGGAAGAGAAATGATGTAAGATGACTATGACAAAAATAATACCCTTTCCCTTCAGTCCACCTTCATTAGCAACTGCCACATGTTAGCCAGTCAATAAATTGTAAAATAGCTATTGGTATTTCAAAATAGACTCCCATAATGGCCTATACCGCGAGGCTCCACCCAAGATGGTTACCTTTTTGAGGCTTCAGGTATATGAAAGGGTAGAGATTTTACAAGTTGAGGTATATAAAAGGGTAAGGAAATCTGTCATTTCGGTATGTAAAATTGCTCAAAAGGGCTAACAATGCATGTTATGGCTTTGAGAAAGTCGAAGAAACGTTCTGGATTGGTGATTTATTCGTATTTAAAGACAGCGCATTAACAGCAGTAAAAAGGGATGCAGACGGGAAAGGTGTTGGACCTCAGGGTGGAGCCTCCCGGTATAAGACTTTGTTGAGTACCCCCATATACTGGAAAGTTATACTAATAAAAAAATTCCAAGACAGGAAAAATTGAACAATTCATTCCTTCGTTATTATTTTAGAGTCCCTTGTAGAGACAAGGAAGATTAAAATAATATCAATCCAGGAGACCAAAGAGGCAGTTTAAAACTTTTCTGTTAAAAAAAACCCTTTTTTTGCATTGACTGATTGATTGTTGGATAATTGACCAATTAACCTTACCATGTTCTTTCCTGTCTTTGTTCCCATCAAACCTCCAAATGTGATAATCGGTGTAAGACATGCAAAATAGATGAAGATGACAGAAGCAATACACTGCGGGTTAAGCGCATCCTTGAAATCACTCCAGTACCATGGAGCACGCCGCTTGATATCATTAATCAGGCCCCCACAAAACCTGTGAAAAACATACCAGTAAACTGTCAGTGCAGTAGTTTCACATCTGAACATAATGCTTAACAAAACAATACAAAAAGAAAACAGAATATGGCATTCAGGATATAGAAACATGTAAAATTTACACCTGATGCAAAATGTAATATTTCAGGCAACGTTCACCATGTCATGAGTGAGAAAAAACAAGATCTGAACTATGATCCACTGTAAAGTTGACAGCAATTAATACATCTCCTTTGTAAAACACCCATACATTGGAGTGGAAAAGTTGATTTCATTTTTGAGGATTCGAGTATTATAAGCACCGAACAAAGTTTAGCCAGTGTTGTAGACAATCACTTGTTGGATTAATAATAAAGCATGGGAGAGGAAGACATAATAAATATTCTTATCATTTGCTATTATCCAGACTCTCAGTAATACGCTGCAATTAAGGACTATTTTAAGCTCTTCTCTTTTTCACCCATAGCAGTTTCTGATGAGTGTGCTAAGCTTTATAACAGAAGCTAGCAAATTAATAACATTCCACCGCTATTTAAAAAGCTATGTCCCTAACCTTCCTGTTTTCTTCAGCTGTTCTTCTCTGTCTCCTGCTGGGTCATGTTCTGGACCATCTGCATTACCTCCTGTCTTGGCGATCTCAAGACGCTTGTCCTGACATGGCACAGCATCTGGTGGCTCAATACGAATGGATGGATCCCATTCACCTGGGGGTAATACTGTGACCTGTGAAATTTAAATAATTAAAAACCTCATTAACACCATATTAAGACCCAATTTACACAGGTCGAACAAATTCTTAACCTGTGCAACCCATTTACATGGAACCATGCAAATTGTGTTACAGATGGCAGTACTGTTGCCATTCAAAAATTTGCATGGGTCCGCAGGTCCCGTGTAAACAAACGGCAGGTCTGTTTGTCTGTTCAAAAATGTGTTTGGACCCATAAAAATGGACTCTAAGACAACGCAACAGAGAGAAAAATTTTCAAACTCGTCCAGATACCTTAAGGGTGACAGCAGAGAAACCATCACTTACAAAAGTGAACAACATAAGTTACCTGCATCAGAAACTCATCAATTCCAGCTAACAAATCCTCACGACAGTGTGCTTTGTAGGCAACCGAATGAAAGACCTGTTGTAAAAACGGAACACAAATAATGAAGTTCATTGTACTAAGCTTTTTTTTTTCATTATGAACATGAAAGGTATAGTAAGATAGCTTTTTGAGACTGAGAGTTGAAAAGAAAGTTCACTGAACATCCACAGGTACTGTTTTAGCTATAAAAGCAACAAAATTTCTTTTTATCAAAAACACTGGCATAGAACATACCTCATCAGACATAAGGGTTCCTATGGCACGTCCAACCTCGTGATAACGCCCAGGTGTACCAGGTGGACCCAACATAACAAAGATGAAACGGGTGGGTACAGGGACCTCAGTAAGGTCACCAAGAACATGTGCATTCTCCAGACGGACAAACGCAGTCACAGGCTTCTTCAAGAAATCCAGTTCTCCAACAAGAACGTTGGAAGCTTCAGCACCTGGTGGTATTTTCTTCATGAAGTTGGCATCAAACTGAAAAGAGAATATGCAGGTCTTCCTTAATCCCTTTAGTCAAATTTGAACAAAGAGCATTTCAAAGCATTCCTTACTTTCAAGACTGGGGATGAAAGTCTCTGGTGTGACCAGTAAAAAACATCTTTAACAGTTTTTGCATGGTAAGTATATGTTGTCGTTGATAGTGACGCGTGCTGATATTAAGCAGTTTTGCTTGTAAATCTCAGTTTCAGCTATTACAGTCAACTCTCACCTGGTAGACACCCCGCTATAAAGGACACCCCGATATATTATCATAATACGGACAGCAGCTAAATCCCAGGCAAAATTAAATTACAGACATTTGACTGAAATAAACTCCCGCTCTCACTAATGAGGACACTTGCTTCAGATCCCTACAGTGTCTGATATAAAGAGAGTTGACCATACTGGGAAAATTCAACAGGGGTGCACTCGCGGTTGTTCTAGTAGCTGACAACTGTGTTTTGTTACTAATGGCAACTACACAACGAAAAAATGAACGGCTAATCAGAGTTTAAAGAAATGGCTTTACTGGTGACAAGAAGAGATTTCCTATCAAAAACTCAAGCAGAGCAAAGGTGGTGCAGTGGTGCGAGCTAGCACTCGCCTCCCACCAGTGTGGCCCGAGTGTGAATCCTGGCATGGACTCCATGTGTGTACGTGAGTTGAGATTATTATTGGTTCTCGGTTTTTCTGCAAGTACTCCCGTTTTCCCCTCTGCTTAAAAACCAACGATTCCAAATTCCAATTTGATCTGGAATGCATGGACACATTTCAACAAATTCTTAACAACTCCTAAGTGTACTGTGGGTAAACAAATTACAATATTTATTACAATGACAGTTTTCCTGTGTTGACATAAAGAAAAAGTCTATGAAATAGCTTTGAACACTGTACCACAAAGGCTTCATCGTTACATTCTTCATTATCCTCTTTTGCATCACTATCCTTTTGCTTCCCAACCAAATCCACTGCTGATGGTAGTTGAGGAAAGTCGCCATCTCTCCTATCTGTTTCATTTACTACTTCTAATTTTGTTGGGGATAATGCTGATGTCTTATTTGAGGAGTCCGATCTTTTGAAAAAGTCTGCCAAACCAGCCGATGAAGGTTTCTTGCTGAATGAAGGGAAGCTACTAATGCCAGTCTTACTCTTTTTCTTCTCTCTTGCACCCTGACCTTGATGCCGTTTCTTCTTTAATAGAATATCTCGCGCCCTCTGTCGGGCGTCTTGTTCCAGATGCATTTTATTCACCATGTCATCAAGCACAAGATCTATGACAAATACAGGAGAATCAAAAACTATCCTTTGCTGGTCAAATTAATGTTCCTAACATTTCTTTCTTTCAAAGCCACCTGAAATACCTTAACATTACATCCAAACCACTCTAAGACAGCACCATCATATTAATTTACAATTTTATAGACTGTTCACAGTCCCCTATTTTTCCATAAGACCATTGAGATCAAAGACTTTGTATTAAGGGCGGTGATCTTAGATGAGTGTCAAATCTACTTAGGGGGTAGGGGACAGTTTGGAAGGAGGAGAGAAAAATAGAGGGACTGTACCAACATCACTGCGACTCGCATTCAGGGAGCATGACAGGAATTTCATACCTTTTACTATTCATTAATTAACAAACTCTGCTTGCGATGAAAAACATGCCAGACATATTTAGCATCAACTTGGGGTGTTTACAAACATCTCCTTTCGAAACAGTGATTATAATACAGTTAAAAGGAGATTTTCAAAATAAAATCGGCCAACACACATGGCTGAAACATCTTCCCAAACTAAGCAGCAAGCACGCTCTCTTCAACAGGGAAATTTCTGACTGCCATTAATTGTAAGACGCGCTAAATCTCAATGATCTCATGGAAAAATAGGGGACTGTGAACAGTCTAACAATTTTACATTATCGCAAACACACCACCAATTAAGGTTCCAGACCTAGCAGCATGAAGGATGTTTGTCACATAAACAGTGTTCTCCCTAAATTTTTGCTTAGCAGGTAAGGGACTATTAATGGCCTTTTTGGCAAAAAAAGTATGTGCCAGAGGCACACTTTCCTGGGGGGAGGGGGGTAGTCAAGTGAGGGACATGGCTAAAACCTCGTTGTGAAATTTAGGAGCTAAGTTCTCTGAAACATCATTCCCTCATTTTAAGATCTATTTTTACACAAATGAGCCTTTGTTTAAAACCTTTGATTCCAATAATTTTACTGTGTCTTCAATGCTCACTTTCCAAAATGCATGGCCCATTAAAAGAAAAGCTGCAAATACTTCAGTACACTTCCATATATTCATTCATTACCTTGATCAGATTGGATCACTACTTGCATGTTTTTTAAAACAACTTGTTTTATTTTAGTAAACTTTCAAGTGGCTGCAGGTGGTAAGAAGTGTTGCTTCAGACGATAAATTTTACCAGTTACCACCTGATAAGGAGAACACTGATAAACCTAGTTTAGTTGGTAGAAAATCTAGACTACAGTTAACATTCTATTACACAGACACCTTTCCAACCAGCACTAAGTGTCTGTCTTAGAGAGGTGTCCGTGTGTAAAGAAAGGCAGGGACCAACTCTAGGTGTCCATCTTAGTGAAGTGTCTGTCTTATAGAGGTGTCCATTAAGAGAGAGTTGACTGTAATAACCACTGAAAGTCATGGGTTTGATTCGTGTTGGGAGAACTTATGTTACCTTCTATCTGCATTTCTTGTGTCACTGACTGAAAAAAGCTTAATTCGCAAGAATTCTATTGCACAGTACAGTCACACTTAACTGAGGATTGTTTTTATTTTTTTGTTAACTTTTGTTATTTTTCGTGCAGTGCTACTCAGTGACATGTATGTTATTTAAAATACCATGTGGGATACAAACGAATATAAAATAGTGTGTTAAAAGTGGATCTCCATTAGATTTTTCTCTTCTCAAAACAATCACAAATTTTTCTTGCAACTCACCAGCAATTTGAGTCAAGTTACTAGCATTCATGTCCAATAGCACAGTTCCACGCAAAAGAGAACTTCTCAGCTCAAACAAACTGTAGAGCGATAGGGTTCCAACATGAGGTTTACTCCACCGATCACCACCTTCTTCCACAGCTTCCTCAAACTTTAACCAGCGTGCCATTTCTCTCCACTCCTCGTTTCCATCCTTGTCACACTGCAAAGCTGCCAACTCCGTGAACATTTTATGAGATTCATCATTTTCTTCTCCTCCAAGGATAAACCGTACCTTGTCCGTTGGCAGTGATGATGATGTACTATTATCTGAAAGACACCACGATTTGTTATAACCTATGAAAAAACTCATAATAATTTATGATGAAAAAGAGAGAAATTAATGTTTAATGAGTGTCTTTATATCTGATCAAGACATGGCTAAACTTTACTTTTAGAATGAGTTAATCTATAGGAGAGATGTGCAGTCATGTATTATCAGGAGTAAAAATTCTCGTCTTTGCCTCAAGTTTTTACACCTGATAATACATGAGTGCCTGCTTGTTTTTTAAATGGTACAAAAATAATCTCCTCATAGGAAATTATTTTAATTATTGACATGTTTGAACATACATCCACTTTTTCCAGTATAGTCAAAGAAAACCTGTTACTGACTCACCTCTTAGAGTCTACTTATATATACTTATATTCAAATCTGCAAAAATACAGCTGATTCTCCTTTCCAAACATACTTGAAGGCTTAGGATTGGGGCAGTAAATGATCAGACCCACAGCTGAAGTAGTACAATGACCAAAATCCCCTGAGCTGCACTAGAGGCATTTGACAATTGAAAAACATTCCTGACTAGTTATTTAAAAGTACAATACCTACACTGATAAACATGTACACTCTATTGTAATATTGCAACATGTTTTCTTATAAAGATTTATCTCATTGACATTCCGCAAGGATTTTATTCACAAATAAAACGAGCCTGGCAATGCATAAACTGAGGTCAAAATATAAAACTTTTAATTCTTCCACAACAACAGCTCAGATACAATGGATGCCAAATGACATCACGCTTCTGTCATAAAAATGTATCTCAACCAAAACGTTAGGCAAATACAAACCACATAAGTTTTTAGCGACTCTTTTTGGCAGGTCCCCAAAACTTATGGACTATAGAATATTATTAAACTAACAAACCATATGGTTCTGCATAAGCCTAAAACAGTAACATTATTTTGATCATAAACGTGAACTTCAAAAATTGCTTAACACATACAAATGGACATATTTTACATCAAGTCACGTAAGAACTTAAGTTCACATAGAAATAGCATATACAGACTGTACTATAAGGAACTCTGTTTATTTCACAAGCTTAGTGTTAAACTGAGTTGCCATGACTACTTCTTCCCCCTAGGCGACCATTTATCTCTATTTTATCAAGTTGACAGTACATTTAGAAATCTGAAACCTAACTTTGATTTATTTTTCAAGCCCAGTTTAAGTGCTATGGCCAGAATTGCGTGCTGACTGAAATAACTATGTAAAATTATCATAAACTCTGGTTATTGACCTGATAAGTCAATCAACTTGAATTGTTGGTATTGGTCATCCAGCGTCAGCCATAAACCAGATATCACTGGCTATAAGGAGTCTAAATGAGAGAGCTGCATTTTAAACTGTCTTTTGTCATAGAAATAATGGACGCTATTGTTAGTCAAATTGTTGGTTTGTCCAGGCATTCTATTATTGTCAATTGCTTATGACATGACTCAGGAAACCTTTCACAGTACATATGTGTTTGCAGTCTCTTAACCAGCTGGGGCATAAATGAAGCAATGAGCTACAGGGGTTTAAAAATTGCAGAGGCTGATAAACTAACAGTTTTGAACTAGAAATATGTTTATCAAACACTTTGACGAAGTAGGGAACAGTAAAGTAAGGCCTTAAATTTATTCATTAGCATCTTATTTTTCTTAGCCGGTTTCAAAATCTTTTTTTAAAATTTCATGCGCTAAAGACAAGTCTCTAAAATTTTATTGAGGTTGAAAACTAAAGGAATTTGCGCTTCATTAAATTAATTGATAATTGAAGAAAATTAATTGGTGTTTTTTTATTTCAATGAGGAAACAAAATAATCAGTATTCTACATCTCGAGTTGATTGAAATGTTTTACTCTTAATTAACAGAAACAACTTGCTAGTGGATATAAAATTAATGGTGCTTATTAAAAAGTCATTCACAATTATGTTCTTAACACAAAGCTTACTTTCCTAGGTAAAGAAATAAACAAAAGGCCTCTAGTAAAGAGCCTTCCAGTAAAAATAACTCAACCGTAAATAAACAAGCTTTTGTCAATTTCATGATTCGTACCCTTCCTCATTAAAAATATATTTGCTAGCTTTTTGAGGTGTAAGTTTAATTGAGAGATCAGCATAATTTTAATGAACATAAAGAATAGATGTCGCTTGTACCATTGGCAGCGTTTGATCTGTATGAACACGGTAATCGGGTGCAAAGGAACGCATCTCTTTTTTTCAGGGGTAATATTTGTCAACTTAGCAGCTTGAGCTCAATACAGCCACATTTTTTGTATCCGTTCACCTGAAGTGTACTTTAAAATACTTGGATGTTAGATCTCTCAAGACAGAGGCTCATATACAGCCGATATGAAAACATTGAGAAAGAATTGCAGACGTAATTTTCAGTATTGAGATCTCGACTGAGAAAAGTTTAAGTGGAAAAGGAATATAGTCACTCGACAGTCGTCAGTGGAAACCATGTGATCTATATTTCCCGAGTTTAAAAAAAAGTTTACAATACAAGTCTGAAAAGTTTGACATACAAGCTAAAAATCAGCTATCTTCCAAACTTCAAACGATTACTTCCAATGAAGTACACAATAAAGATTATCGCTTTCGGATTATGTAATTTCATGTAGGTAAGCTGACATACACAGACTGTGGATTGAACGCGTGACAGGAGTCGTGAACAACAAAAAGTAATTTGAGAAAAATAAGAGTCATTTAACCTAAGCAACAATTTTCTATTTTTTCTGGCGTCAATCGTGAAAGTTAGACGATACACTTAGCAAGCAACTAAGCATCAACAACTCGCAAGCTAATACAGAACACCCTCTAATGTTATTTTAATTTCTGTCGCGTTGCAGCCTTTCTAGTACTTCAACTACAAACAAAACGAAAATGCCCACCAAAAACAAACACAATTTTGTTCATATGGACAGAAATACATCTACGTGGCATTAACCAAGGGCAGTAAATTCTAACCTTTCTCGTCGATAGAAGTAAACGAGCCATCATAGGCTGGTCTGCGTCTACGCCTGTGATGGTGATGTCTTTGATGATGATGTTTTCGTGGTCTTAGGGGAATGTGAACTCCAACGTAAACTTGACGATGATCTAGTAGGAAGAAGAAATAAATGATGAGCTAACCAAACCAACCTTCCATTCATAATTCAGCACTGTCACATAAAAAAAATCTTTCATACGATCGCGTGTGCAAAGTACGAACGAAAATTCTATTTTCTATAATATTCACGCGTACGTTGATAATCGAGTTCCCCGATATATCCAGTCGAGCTCAGAGCCCTGTTATCAATGTGTCCTGGTATTTCGTCACCGCTCTAGAAAAAAGAAGGAAAGTTGTAGTTGTCCATTCAAATTGTTTGACAAAAGGAAAATTTCTGCGTATTCACCGGCTGCGGGAACTCCATCGTCTGTACACCAATTCTGTTTGAAACCTCGCTTGCGTGCATGTCGCGCTTTTATGGCAGCTCAGGAAGACTGGAGCGAACATCTTTGATACTGCACGACATCAACAAGAGCTATATCCAAATTTTCGCTTGCAAATAATTTGAGATTTTGCGGCTTTCAAGGCGGAAGATTCGAATATTAATATACTAGAGCATTACTCTTTTTGCTCATAGACATTTTTTTTTTTCTATTTACCACCTTTTACCTGAATTTGAGCCTAATTTCACTGCTTTTATTGCAGGTTGCACGTGCGCATCAAATGCTAGCTCTATATTTCCATATAACAGGTGTCATAGTTCATTTTCCTTTTAAACATTCTTACAAGCTATATACCGTACACACTCGGTGAACTACAAGGCGTTATTATGCCGAACAAATGAGTGACAAAAAGAATTCACGGTAAAATCACCAGATCAGTTTTATTTTCAAGCGCAAAGTCACGCGCCGTACTCTAGTTGTTAGTTTTTGTTGTTGAAAGAGGTCATTCCATGCCCTTGGCATGAAAATTTTGTAACATCTGTCTTCAACAAATATATTGTTGTTTAATTATGGCTCTATAATGACTCCAGATATATACCCTCTTGTATGTACTTTCTTTTATACCAGACTGACGAGCCTGAACCATGCATGTATGCATGGTAAAATATACCCGAGATGCCAAGATATTACTAGGAACTAAACGAAAACATTGAATGCTAAACTTTTCATTAGGATTAAAAGTTTTTAATCTTAATTTCGCTGTTTTCCTTAAAACAGTCAATTATTGTTATTATATTATTTCTTTCCTCCATCTAATAAAGAACAGTAAGTTGTAATAATATAGTCATATAAATCAAAACTTCCTTCCAAAGAACTCTTTGCTTTCTGCTCGTGTCATAAAATTACTTTCAAACTGAGGAAACTCACAAAGAAACACTGGGCAGTAAAAGTTTTACAGATATGTTTAATTGGTCCACAAATTGTTACACAAAAGCATTTAATTTAACAAGTATAATGTTATTTGGAAGTAACTTAAGTTAAGGAATTTTGACAGTTTTTATATATAGATTCTCTTTGATGTCATCCCAAGTCATCCAACGTCACACATCTTCGTGATCAAGTATATTATGTTTTCAATAGGCGACAAACAAATGTACTTTTGGTGAAAAAAAAAAGCTGGTAATATCGTTCTTAGTCACACGCAATGATCCCTCGGAAGAGTAATCTCTGATTCAATGAAACGTCTTTACACCCGGCTTTACAATTAAGAAATTTCACCGGAAAGAACCGAGAAAGAAAGTCAGGAAAATGGCTGGAAAAAACGGGCAAGAAAGAAAGCGTATATTTTATTGAAAACTTGTTATCTTCAAGTTTCAATATTATAACGGCTTTTAAGTCACTGGCCATTAAACCTGGCAACTGTGAGTTCGCTGTATCACAATGTCGTGCATTCGAAGACACAATTGAAAACTACCTGAAGACGTCATTTCTGGTCTTCTGATGTTGGCAAATTTAAGATGCTAATATCGGTTGTTTTTCCTTTGTTCACTGGCTAAGCCTATCACGCTATTGAACTGGCAGAGAAACAATAACGAGTATTCGAGCTAATCGGAGCCAATCGTAAGTTACTTTTCAGTTTCAAGGAGCATTTTAATTTGTGAAATACCGGCCTTCGAGCGAATGAGTTTTTCAGATCCTGCAAGATCAAGCAATACTGAGAATACTGAGACAAATTGGCTAAGGGTCGGAGTGCTCTTTAAAAAGTCGTAAGGCACTATTTAATTACCTTGAATTTCTAAATCCTCTATTTCAGAGCGGTAAACTTCGTGCGAATGCGGATCAATTGCCACGTCTCCGCCAATCCTCGAGCCCTAAAACGACAAAAGCTGAAATTAACATCTGTCATTGGTTTCAAAAGAGAACAACTTAAGCCAAGTCATTTTGATTTTGACCATTCTGTTTTATGGTAGAAAGGGACTAACTAAATATTTAGTAAGTTTTAAGAAGGGAAAAGCGATTGTTGCGCGTGCAGAGAGGATGGATCAAAATAAAACGACAGAATGAAGCTTAAGCTTAATTTGTGGTCGGTACTCAGTTGGAAATCTTATAAACAAAACATAAGCTTACCGTTCGGGGCCGATATTCTCGGGAAATCATTCTGCGCAAAATATCATTCGTCTCCTAAGAGAGTCTTTTAGAATATTCCAGTGACGATTCAATAAGTCCTTCAAACATGCAATTATTTTCGATCTCGAACTCCGCCATTAACAATAATTACAGGCAAAACGCACAAGCTGCGCATCGCCGTTGTCACCATTTGCAATCCTCGGAAATGTCATTCAAGGATTTGACCAATCATGATGCAACTTCGTCACGCAAGCGATTGACAACCTTTACTTTATTTGGCCAGTTCATTGTTCGTTTTTTTTTATGAATAGTAAATTATAAACACAGAACATTGTTTGCATGTAACTCCTTTGGTTTGACCTTTAAAAAAGTGTCGGGAAAATCCTAGATGGCCTGGGACAAAGACTTGGCGGGGCGGGGGGGGGGGGGGGGGTTGAAAGTTGACTTCTTTAAATACGAAAAGAGTATTTTATCATTTTCATGCAAGATTCAATTGTTTCCGACACAACAATCAACAATTTGGAAATGGACGGAAGTGGAGCAGTTTAAAAATAACATGTAAAGCAAGTCAAAACAATTGTTAACAGGCACTGAAACTGAGACGAGGGGATTCCTTCTCACCACAAGACCTACCAGGATCATAAGAGGCGCTTTGGCGCTTTCTTTAATGATTTTGTTTGCAAGGTACCTTTATCCTCACTGTATTTCCGTTATTCAGAGACATCTGAGATTTACTTTAAGGCTGTTTTTCCTAACTCAGACCGGTTTTCACAGAGAGTGTAGGTGCAATTAAAGCCGGTGTCACGTGACAAACTGTGTCCTAAGGATTCTCTTTAGTCCCTGTTAAAAATCTTAATTGAGCGGACGTTTGTCGTAGCCAAAATTTCTGTAAAATCAAACTCCACCCTATTGAGTGCCATTTCTCTCAGTCAAATCCAAGTTTTCCTGCTTCTCATTAGCACCGAACTCTTTGACAGCCTCTGGAGACCTTTCTACACATCCTGGCGCCGGGAGCCCATATGGGCTCCTGCTGGCGCCTATGGACGACAGCCGCTCAGTACTTAGTTTCTCTTCTTCCACAAGCCTTCATCTCGCTTTCCACTCAAATAAGATTTCAATCATTGCCCAATATGTTTTTTTTTGTTAGGCTTTGATGCCTGCAGGGAAGACTGAGTTGAACATTTTGTTTACGGCCGTATCTCCGTCGATTTCTCCGAGTTTTATTGGTATAAGGTGTCAGAACCAAGAAACGGTGATACTGTTTAAGCATGCAACCAGTCAATGTATGAGCTCCTGATGAAACAAAACCCTTTATTCTGCCCCTTATGTATCACCAATACTGCTGTAGTTAAAGTGTGGGGCTGGAGACGTCCTTGACTCACGGGGGCAGGGCTAGCCTGTGTTAGGGGGGGCTTTACACAGACGTGTAGGGTAGGGCTGCGGGCAGCTGCTTTCCCCGCTCTTGTTGGTCAACAGTATTCTTGGTCTTTGAGTAGCTCTTTAAAATACACCGATTCATAATGAAGATTTTCACACATATATTCCATACAATCGGGTGAGATAAAAACAGGAAACGCAAGGTTCCATGCACAGCTTCAGTTTGATTTAAATAGCTTTGATCAAAACATTCTCAGTTTCGAGAATAGTTCATTCTAAACCATAAGAAAAGATTTAATTAGAAATTGGAATTTTTCGCTATTTCTCTTTCAATTTTACATACAGTTCATTTTACATTTACATACATTTTTCATTTTTTAGAAATTCAAAGGTTTGCTCAACCTCACAACTGAATTCACGCTCGCGCGTTCTAGTCTTTTTTTTAAACTTCATAGAAGGACATCTGTGAGCTTGGAGTAAGTCAGCACAGAATTTCCCTGAATTGTCGGCGAATTTCGGTAATCGTCTATCGTTTAGCTAATAATAAGCTAGCCGTTGATTCACTCGTCTTGCTCGTTTGTGGACTGAGTCTTATTCCCCCAAAGATAATGTAGCCTGTTCCAGGCGTTCAGATGGTGGGGAGTGGGCAAAAAATTAGTTGGGCGCGGTCTCCCCTCGTTTTTTCCCCTCGTGTTCCGCGTATTACGCTCGCCGCGTACGATTTAACTCGCTCCCCACCATCTGAAAGCCTGGAACAGGCTAACCCAAAGAGAAAGAAAAAGCTGAGTGTCTGGCAAATTGTTTCCAATCAAAGATTTGTGAAACTCTCCAAGTGTTTATATATACACAGTTATAAGCACCTTATAACTTCATCTGCGCGCTTAACGAGTGTCTTTTGGTCCATAACTTTCAAAACAGCTGCTCCACATAATGAGAGAGTATCGAAGTATGACTGTACAATACGTTTCACAAAATCAACCTAATTCGTCCCTTCGGGGATTTTCCTAGCTATCTCTTACTTGCGGGTGCGAACAATAAAAACGTCATCATTACCCATGCGGCCCCTGTTCAAGCAAGTCGAATTTCTAGAATACCGACTGTATATTTCAACTGTAAGTACCTTCCTTAATATACGCGCGAGCTACTAGAGTGCCTCCTTGGGATTTCGCCTTCTGAGCGAAATCCCTGCGGTGGCAATGAGCTTAAGACTTTTAACACCATAGGAAAAACTGTGCGGAACGACAAGAGTGCGACAGCTCGGCTCAACCATCCCATCTCACACGTTGTCAAAACTTGGCGCGCCTTCTCATATCTCACCTCCTAAATATAATCCTAGTTTCATTTGATCGTCATCAACTGGCCTTCTACTAATATGGGAACTGGGCAGGATTCAGGTTTATAAATGTTTCAATCAGTGAAAAAAAATAAGCTTGCTACCGGAAAGACCCCACGCAGTCATCTCTTTGAAAAGTGCCAGTAATATTAGAATAAGAAATTAAACTACTCATAAGGAAACGAAACCACAGCTACCTTTGTCGCGACAGCTCGTATTCAAACTTGTGCTTATGTTGACGTTATAATCACAGAAAAGAGCGCAGCCGGGGCCTACATTTTGACTCTGAGTACAATCAATGAAAGGAGAGATATCCTATAATACAACCAGTTGTAAAATATTTTTGACACTTTTGCAACTCTTTTGGCAAAAAGTCCGGCTCTCTTACTTCGGTGTGGCTCTAAGGACACTAAAGAATTCTTACCAGTAAAAGAAATCCCCACCCTCCCATATCCTTCCGATGATAGTTTTCACTCAGTGCAGTTGTTGAATCCTTACAACTTTGATCATGAAATGAGGAAGCAGGAAGTCCCATAAAAACCATTTTTGGATTAAAAAGTTACAGTCTCTCAAGCCTTTTTGCAACTGTTTGTAGCTCGTCAGCCACATAACATGCAGGACCTAGATTTCTTCGGCAAAAAAGGCTTCTGAGCAAAATTAAAATGTTGCATCAAACCTTAGCCTCCTCAATCTACTTAAGAGCAAATAACACAATGTAAAGAGTATAGCCACGTATAAACAGCATCGTGCATTACCTGTAGCCTGGCCGAGCACATAAAAAAACACACACAAAAACTGGCAAATTTTGCCAACTTACAAGACAAGACATCAGTTCCCTAGAAGTTGTTTCTGAAGCATTAACTCTTGGTGGGTTTCAGTTTAAGTCTCCTTTAGACTTCCGAGAACATCACTAATGAATTCAGTTTTTAATTGTTTGTTTTAATTTGGCCGTTCATGAGTAAGACATGTGATCCAAACTTATGGTCGATCGAAAGAAAGAGCGCTACAGGCTAAGATAGCAGGAGTCCAAGACATGGGCTTCTAGGGATTGCCGACAACTTTTACTTGTTGACTTCCTACAGCATTATGACATTTTCTGTGAAGGTTTTTGGTCTTCTTTTGGCTAAATATGTAAATTGCCACGTGATTACAGTCTAATTTTGAACGGAAAAATGACCTTTGTTTCCATGTCTAATTTTCGTTTGTTCATTGTTCCTTCCAAGCGTGAAGGTCCAAAACCTTCCCTTTTCTGAGAAGCCCTGGGGACGAGAATGGGACAGAACTACTTAATCTGCTATAGAGAAGAGTGTTTCTGTTTTATTTTGATAGCAGAAGTACGAGGCTTTCGACGCTTTTCTGCGGCAGAAAATAAGTGAGCTCTGTACCCATTATATCCCTTAGAGAAGACGGCAGCATAAAAAATTTGCTATCCAAAAAATAGTCACGTGACTCGCTACGCACTGTTAGAGACTTTAAGGTTTTTCTCCACTTTCCAGGACAAAACTCTTGACCCATTTCAGCCTTAACGTACGGGAATTATTGCTGCGTCATATATGGGGCTGAGTCATGTAATCTTAATTTTTGCGCGCTCCAATGACCATCTTGCTCATGATTCTTTGCGTGCGATAAGTTAAGCATGAAGTCATTAATTGCTAAGTACGTCTTTCCGATCAAGTTCCGCTAGGCTGGAGTAGATTGTTAAGATACGAATTTAAGCTCCGGCCTGCCTAGACGTTTTCGAATTTCAAATCAGAGGTAATCGCGCGATGTTTTCAAACTTTATGAAGTTAGTAAGCGCAAGAGCGACGTTCAGCCTGGTGACATGCATTCTAGAATTGCTGTACAAAGCTCTAAAACTGAGGTGAAGAGAAAAGAACGCAGGTTGTGGAATCGATCTTGTACTGTAGCAGCCAATCTCGATTCAAATCACACAGTTCTAACTGTTAAGTCTGAGGAAAAAGTCTAATAAATTGTCCTTAGTTCAACAGCTTATTCCATTGGAATTCGGTTTGCGATCACCTTATTTTTGGTTTCGTGAATTGTGCTTTCCCTCTCTTCGTCGAACATCAAGGGTTAATATCTGAATGGCTGCTTATTCGTCGAGGAATATCCGCAATATCAGAGGTTAGAGCAATATATAAGTCATAAACGTATCATTAAATAAAAGTATGTCCTCTAACAACAAAAAATACCTTACTTTGTCTTCCATTGCTAGTCCGGCCGGCTGCGAAAACGTGGGTCGAAGACTGTACCGCAAACTGAACTAGAGGGTCTTAACGTCAATTATAAAATGACGCACTAATCTAATGATCGTTCAAGCGGGGTTATTTTGCATTGGCCGGGAAGCACGGAATTTTAAATTAATTGTTATTAATCACTCTTCTGGTTGGAAGGCCTCAAAAACGCCATTATTTGTGGTGGTCATTAGCACAATTTATTGAGCAATGTACTTGATCGAAGGACATATTTTGGTCTAGGGTGTTGGTCGAAACGTCCGCGGTTTTCTTGCCACCAACATTCAATACCAAAACGACAATTTCGAAAACGTCGTCACTACTGTCTCTTTCGTGTACATAAGGAGAGAGGAAAAGGAAACTGTCAACTGTTCCTTGCCCCCCACAGACATTTAAAATCGTCAGAGGATATGTTAATGAAGTCACGGAGACTCCTTGATTTGTTTGCTTTATTTTAGAACTTCCGTTGGATCGCGTTTGAGAAAAAACCCGACTGTTTTGCAATCTCCTTTCTTATTAAACGCCAACAAAAGACAGAAAAACTTCAGTTAAGAGCGGGTTTGCTAATTGTGAGAAAGACTGAAAGAAGGCCTAGAAACGAGACTTAAAACAAGAAAACAAAACAAAACAACAACAAAACAAACAAACAAATAAACAGACCGGCAAACAAAGAACCACAAAAGATATTCTCTTGATTTAGTCTTCTTCTATTCTGTTTATCTTATTCAATGACTTAAACAGGGCAATGAAAAGACTCTAGGTCTATTCTAAGATGCTCCGTGCTTCTAGTGATGGGCCTAACAAATCTTTTTTTTACAGGCCTTTCTAGCGTATCAATCATTTCATGATCGATCAACGTCTCACTCAATTACTGTTACGAGTCCATTGGGTGTTAAACAATAACATTGAAGAATGAAGTACGAAAGAGGCTAGGAACAATATTGGGACCACAAACGCGCACACTCATTGGCACGTTTTCTTTATTGTTTTTTTTTTTATTTCAAACTTTTGTTAAATACTCCACAGCGTACAATACTAACGTTACAGGGCATTGCATAACATTACATTACAATACATTATAAATACATTACATCACATTACATTACACTCAATTTTAACACTAAAGTAACTATACAACAACGAAAAAAATACGTTCGGGGTAGACACGTTACTGGGGTACAGAGTCCAAAGGCAGAGCCCATTTCTTATTAAATTTGTCCATTTGATTTGTTTTAACATATTTAGACTTTTCTGTTTCATTCTTAATTTTAACCTTGGATGAAAAGCCAGTTATACTTGGAAGAGTCTGATTTCTTCTACAACCCCATAAGTATAGTTTAGCGATCAGAAAAACAATGGAAAAATAATAGTCAACTGAGATAAAAATTAAAACTGAATTATCTAAAACATGTATGATGTTCCTGTAATAACGTCTTGCAAGGTCAGACAGACGAATTCTCTTGCCAAAGTGTAAAAGTAATATTGAAATTTCTTCCAAAACTGCTTGGTGCGGTTTCTGCATTCGAAAAAGATGTGGTAAAGGGATTCCGAATCCGTTTTGCATAGTAAACATTTATCATCTTGGTTGTAACCTATTTTTCATGACTTTTTATTGGTAAATAAAATTAAAGTAAGGACTTTGTATTGAAAAGCTTTTAGATAAGGTCCAAACGCTACCTCGTGTGGACAAAGGCACGGTTGATTTGCTCAGTTCGTGTAACTTAGGGTCAGTCAAATCGGTCCTGGAACCAACCCAGAGTGAACTTGCCAAACAGGTCTATCGGGCATCCCTAAGGGGAGAGGGGAGGGGAGATTTTTAAGGGCAAAGCGGGAAAGTTCTCGCCCCTGATACAGTAAAAACCCCCGACTAAAAATACTTGTTGGGCCCCCTCTATGTAAGAACCTGTTTGGCATAAAATTTGAAACAGGTTGTTATTTCTTATAATCTACCATAAATATCCTGTTCACTAGGGAGGATAAGTGAATATTCATGATTCTCTTTGGAGAAGTTTATCATTATTAAGGGTACCTTCGATAAGAAATCTAGATTTGGAGTTTTGAAAACCGAATTTTTCCAGTAGAACAAGAAATTACACCTAAATTGCCATGGAGATCCATCTCGGAGAAGAAAAAGCCTTCTTTGTATAAAGAGTTCAGTTAAAAATCTGGAAAATGCTCCTTAGTAAACGATAGTAAAATGAAATAAATTAAACAGAAGTAAAGTATCATACGACTAGTTTAGGGAATCTAATTTATTCCATGCGAAAAAGGACTAACTCATTCCAGTGCCAAAGTATTTTGGACAAATGGATAACATATAACCCTCGTTCATTTTTCACTACTTTA
>NC_133206.1:20415622-20533122 GCF_958299795.1 Porites lutea
GGGTCAAGAATAAGTTATTAATTTCAAACAGCACCTAAAACTGGGACTTTGACTGTTTTAAGGCACTTTATCAGCGCGATATTCAAAATCTATAATTTTCTTCGTGCCGCCTTGTTGACTTCTTGTTGCGCCTCTTAAACTTTGCAGTACAATATATTTATCAAGATTATATTTGTGAGTTTTGAAAAAACTGATAATATTTTTAAAGTAATATCTGAAAGATCTTGAGAGTTAGCGAGTAAACACTGCCGATATTGAAAGTTAATAAGCCATGCATAACTGGACTTTAATGCTACTATCAAGTTAGTGAGTCTTCATGGCGGGCGCCAAAGCAATCCTGGCCTAAAAGCCTATATTCTTAGTTCATGGTTATTCTAGTAGTCTACAGAAAGTTGAATTGCTGACGCACTGTCTGAAAACTCAGTGGAATAACTACATCTCGAAGTAAAGCATTCGTTTCATTTAATTCTGCTTGAGCCGACTGACTCAGAAATACTAACGCGCGCTTTCCGAAGTGGGACTCGTATTTTGATTACAAAATAGCCTGCGAGCAAGCTCTCCTATTCGAGACTTGTTTCACTCGCCCAAATAGGAGAGCTTGCTCGCAGGCTAATTACAAAATGGTCTCTAGAGCCAGCAGTCCTCTTGCCGCGTACACACGAGGGACGGGTAGGATCGGAAAAAAGAAGGAAACGGTTGAGATTTAATAGTCAACACGGTTGATAATCCTATAAGATTCTGAAAACCCACCCACTGGCCCCTCTCCTAACACACTTAGGGCAAAATGTTTAGGAAGGGTAGGGGTGGGTGGGGATGTTTCCAGTATAGTGATGAGAAAATCCCATTGGGAAGGAGGCAGAGCAGAGACTATTTTGAACGTCTCCGAGGGCCCCTGTGTTGACATGGTTCTTAAAACAATTCTAGCGGTCACATAGTGATGTGAAGTCGGGGACCCAGGGCTTCTTTTTCAGTTCCGCGAAGGTCGCAATCATTCACCTGGGCCGTATCACCGTTATACATGCTGTAGTTAAATTCAATTCGTAATTTAATTTTATATTCCCTTGATTTGAACTAATAACAATACGTTACCGTACCCAAGAACAGTGAGAGATAAAATTAAAACCAAGGATAAATGATTTGAGCCACAACGCACTCCATACCCTATACAAAGGAACAAAAGACATCTGCACACAGGCGACCCATTCTCAGCAGCTATAACCCCTTTATGGTCACTCTCAAATCACAATTTGTCAAAACCCCGTGATTTCTGCTTTCTTATTCTCGAACCGATCGAGGAACTGGACAGGGGAAAGGGTCGCTTCTTCTCGTCGGTCCCACACCCGGTTCGCCTCGTTCTTCAAGCTTGTCCTGTTATTTGCCCCTTTTCCCCAATAAGGAGCCTGGACAAAGCCTAATTCAAGAGTAGTTCCACAAAAGTGCGAGAGACATTATGCCCTGTTAGATTCATAGACATCCTAACGTATGTCGCTCTACTCCTGTAAGAAATTTTGAACGGACGACTTCCAAGAATGGGCAAAAAAAACCGCTTAAACTATACCTTTGGTCTCTTGTAGCCGCCGATACCTCCTGTAATTATAGTGACGCCTTTTTCTTTCTCAATCTCTTTGATTTCGTCAAATATTTTAGGAGATACTGTTATGTCCTACAAAACAGTAGAAACAAAATTCCAGTAAGAAAACCCATTTCTCCATACGTTTAATCGAACGTTTTTCAAAATACCCATAGGCAGTCAAACTCTCTTTTACAGAAACCTATTGGACTGAGTCAGGTGCCCGCATTACAGAGGTGCCTGTATAATATAGAGGTGGGAATGTATGAAGATTGCTGGACTTGAAATCTGGGGGCTCCGAGTTCAAGTCACGTCCGCACTACTAGCTGGGTTGTTTTTTACTGTAATTGTTATTAATGATAGTAGCACTATTATTACAATCATTAAGTTTGGTATTTCTGGGACGAATATGATATTACTATCCGCAGCGTATAGAGATGTCCTTATTATGGAGGCTAGCAGGCTAGCATGTTCCCTAGGGGGCTAGCTGAGGGGTGGGGGGTCGAGACAAATACTAGTCTTTTTCTCCCCCGCCCTCAAAGCCCGCCCCCCACCCCCCCCCCCCCAGAAAGCTTGCTCCCAGACTGTATGGAGGCGTTCCTAGAGGTTTGATTCTACTTTGATAAATTGTAAGAACAGTTATATGAGCTCTTATGTAGAAGGTACAGGAATACCTGCAAACGCAGTGGGAAATACCCCGACGCCTAATGGCAAGCACAGATAACGAAAGAGCCAGAAAATGCATTTTTCAGGATTGATAAGAAAACATGCATGTTTATTGTAACGGGCTAGCGCATGCTGCGCGAGAATTTCCCTTCAATGAAAACCCTAAGACTTAAAATTTTACAAACTTTAACAAACATACTTCAAGAGAAAGGAACTTTATGGTGCGGTGTGCCTTGACGACATTCAACAGCGTTTCTACTCCTCCATCCCCAATTGGATTCTTCCCGATCTGCAAGGTTTACAACAATAGGCAGATTTAGCAAAGACAGCAGAACGTCAAATGAAAACGAGAAAGCGCGCGGACAGGACTAAACGTGGCTTCCGGAGATTGATTTGCTGTTCAACAGCCTCGTTCCCATGTCAGTCCGTGCTATCCGACAAGCCTAACAGGTGACGTCAGGTCCGAAATCGCCGAGGACGACTAAGAAAAAGGCTGCTGTTCTACCATTGATCATGTCACAGACAGCTGAAAGACTGGCAGTCTTTTGTTATACGTGGTCATGTCGGTTTTATGTTCTGCGCGCTCTGAACACTTTTGTCGCGTTGTCTTGTTAAATCTGTCAATTACATTGAAGATACACAGTGTTACTCTTAATTAACCTAGCATTTATTTGAAACTTCAAGCAGTGCTTTCTTCCGCTGTGTATGATGTCTTTATTTAAGAGAGTCGGTACAGGACAAAGTCTATGACACAAACCTCCTTTTTCGCACTTTGTATGTACGCAAATTAACTCTCCTGTTGTACTTAAACACAAACTAAAAGAGCTCTAAACAACTCCGACGGATTGCTTCTGAACATCAATTCCCTGTAGAACTTAAAGCCGAAGAACTTAAATGATAACTGACTTTTCACTTCTTTTAAATGTTAAGGGTTATAAAAGGTATCAAAGAACTTGATGGGGACGGCACGCCCACATCGCTATCCAAAACTGATCACTCCAAAGTGAACGAACGTTGCGTCAGTACCTTTAAGACTTTCAGATTTGGGTGTGCAGCAATGCCAAGAGCCAGTTTCTGTGTGGCTAGGAGACCAATACGATTGTTACTGAAAAAAAAAAAGGTTTCAAAAGCACTTCATTATACTCCTTTATGGCTAATGTGTTTTAGAATCATGAAGACGACAGTTCTAAGCAAGCTCTCAAGGGGAAAATCGGTGGTGGAACGAGTAGGGAAGGGAAATATCTGGGGCGCACACGAGCCACGGGACAACCTTAAGGTAGTAGCCTCCCACGTAGACGTTCTTAGGGGTTCGCGATGCCAAAAGAACGTCCGCGGGGGAGGCTAGTACGGCAGGAACTTGGCTCCGTTTCTGTCAAATGTGGCAGACAAGAGTATTGCTACTTCGCAACACGATATGTGTAGTTAATAGTGTAGTTAATACCCTCCAGCATTATGTTTACCAGTCCATTCATTTATGCAGCTGGCTGGGAGAGGAAAGATAAATCAGATCTGGAACGCAAGCGTTGTACTCATCTTAAAGGGCGCTTTCCAAAAGTCAGAACTGACCGGCCGGACCATAGCGGGACCAGTCATTTTGACAATGAAAAATGTTTTTTTTCCAAGAGTTTTTGTTGAACACCATGTCCTTCGTGCCTGCTATTTAGGATTTGACTGATCTGGCTAGATAGTTTTGATTAAAGGTGAAATTCTCATTATGACTGGAATGGTCTGGGCGGTCATTTCTGACAAATGGAAAGCGCCCTTACTGCCACATACTGCCCGCAACTGGACATTTCGTTTGAGAATACAAAAGGAGCGCTGCTGGGAATATTTTTGTGTTCATTGATTGAAAAGCACCTTGAGACCCTGAAATTTTGTTTCCTTTAGTGATCGAGAAATCTTGACTTAAGAAATTTTAGGGATGCGAAATTTGGCTGGCGAGTTACAAGTTGAGGTGTTCTAACAAAGAAAAGCTTTAAGCACCAGAGAACGTCTGAATAAAGTCCATGTCTTCGTTCTCGTCTCATAATTAAGTGCTGAATAGCTATCGATTAACTTAATTAAAATGGAGTTTTTGTTAAAGAGGTCAGAATGGTCGAAAATGTTTTAGTATTTATGTCAGCCTTACATGTTACCGCAAAATCGGGTCCAAGTTTTTCTTCTCCTTCGGCAATTTATCATCAGGTAAACACAAACATAAAAGTGATCACATTTTAAAGCAAAACAGTGTAGTATACCCACACCTTATATGGAGTAAAATTTCATTCACCTGAGATAAGAAAATGATACCCATGCAGCTACAATTCCCGACAGATCTACCTGAGAAATGGCTTCAACTAAAGAAACCACCTCCCCCGACTCAACGTTGCTTTGCACAAACGCCCAGGGCTGAGGCACTCTTTTGAAGACTCAAGGGGAGGGGGGAGGGCATGATTTGCAGCGGGTACATTTGTACGATGTTTAGAAAAATGCCCTCGAAGTACGCACAGGCATTTTTATCGAGGGTTTCGTCCCAGATTGTTGCAGCACATTCGGGCCCTGTAACAAAAGTGTTTTTCTATGCTCTTTCAATAGGGCTGCTTTTTGGTACTGGTATCTCTAGGGTCGTGAGTTCAGAGTCCTGTAAAAGATAGACAATACCTAATGTCAAGTGATTCTAAAGCTTCATTTTTCTTCAGAAATCGTCCCAGAGCCACGCATCCCAGCAGGGATAAACCATTCCAGGAAATGTTGAGATGTGAAAGGCAATCGTTTGTCTGAAAGTCAGAAGACAGTATGCATGTAAGCAGGGTTGCACATAAGACTGGTTTCTTAACCTGACAAACACAGTCAATTAACCTCCATGTGCGACCACCTTCCACAAGGGTTCACGGTCATCTCGCCACCAATTACATCGCCACCAAAAAGTCTACTCGCAACCTCATAATAACTGTTGACACTGTTTACTTACCTGGGATTGTTACCTCTGCCTCAAGCCCAAATATAAGTTTATCGATTTTAGTTGACACCTTGCATCGAACTTCTGGGCTGAGTTGCTCAAAGCATGGTTAGCTTTAACCATTGGTTAAGCAGTATCAAAACCAATACGTTGTCAAGGTATTAAACGCTGGTTAACGCTAACCATGCTTCGAGCAACTGGGCCCTGATCTTTAGTTTTACTTTTTGTGAGTAAATGCTACTTTTTAACACCTTTGTACAGCTTATTTGCGTCGCTCGAGAGGTGCGATTTGTTTAAATAAAATCCGGAAGCCTTTAACTTATGAAAGTTGATTAATTTATGTCACTCAAACCTTCCCTCCTTAATTTTCATAGTAAATTGAAAGTGAAATAATTCGTTTTAGACTTGTCCTTTCGATAAGTATTAAGATATATATTTCTTGTTAGCGATTTCCTTGGTGGCGAGATGCTTTAGTGGCGAGGTGACCGGATACCCCCACAAGCGACCACTTATCCAAAACACCAAAATTTTTCCCAGTCAAAGCCTTACAGTTCTTATAGTTTAAAACCTAACACGACCACTATCACTTTTTAGGATGACGGTCTAACAATTTTCCAGCCGGTACAATGCTCTAATCTTTGTGTTCGCTGTATGGGTTTACGGTCGTTTCGCCTACGAGTCGTTTCGCGTACGTGTTGGGTCAGTTCCCTAACTGCTTTCGCCTGATCAGTGGCTGAAAGAACGGGGTATATACATGCGTGTCGCACTTTTTGTATCACGGCTGAGAGAACGAAGCATAATGCGCAGCGCTCGCTTCGCTTCTTAGCGGAACGACATAAGACGTTGGCGAAACGACTCGTAGACGAAACGATCGGTCACCGCTGTATGTACTACGCTACTCAAAGTATGAGAAGAACTTTTAGAAACAACATAAATTTACATATATCTTAACCTCAAAATTGCATGCAATACCGCAAAATTCCGAAAATAAGCCCCGGGGAATATATTTTTCAAAAGGCCCTTTTTGAGGGGCTTATTTTTAGAGGGGCTTATATTCGGAGGGGCTTATCTACGGAGGGAAATTTGCGTTTCAAAATCTATAAGGCTAGCCTTATAGTTGGAAGTAAATTTACTGTTTTTGCTTTGAGGGCAATTTTCTAAGTACAAGCCCCCGAGGGGCTTATATTTGGAGGGGCGACTTAACGGAGGGTTTTTTGCGTTACCGGTTTGGGTGGCTTATATTTGGATAGGCTTAGACACGGACGGGCTTATTTTCGGAATTTTACGGTACATTCTCTCCAAAAAGTAAATGTGTCGGGCCTCCTGCAATCCGACTCTCATAAGCGACCACCTCTCGTAAGTGACCACTAACTCTTCGCATTTTGTGTGGTCGCTTACGGGAGGTTTGACTGTAATGCGCATTTTCACGGTGGTGAGGACTACATAAAATCAGAATTTGATAGGGTGCAAAAATAACAACAATGTAATACACACTAGATGAATTTTTAAAATAAACAAACAACAAGTGGTGGTTCCATGCAGCATTTACTATTTTTAAGCAATGCTACTCTGCTTTATTGCCAAAAATCGACAAAATGTGGGGTTGCCATAATCATTCTCAGTTTTCTTTATGGATGTCACATATCCCTTGCTGAGCAGTGGCGGATCGATGGGAAGGGACCGGAAGGGGGGGGGGGGGCTGGAAGCCCCCTTATTTTTAGACCAAACTGAGGCCCGAAGGGCCGAAAAAAAATTGGGGGATGACCGCCGCCACTCCCCCCCCCCCCCCCCCCCTCCCTCCCCCTTATCTTTAGGTCTGGATCCGGCACTGCTGAGATCCTCTTCTTTCTTTCTGCACGGTCAGAAAATGAACTACAAGGCTGTTAAGACAAACTTACCTTCAAACCCTGGGCCATTCCAACGGCACCTTTAAATCTTATACAATTCCAACTGAGATCTAGGTGTTTTAAACCATAGTTCATACCCTGCCAAAACAAGGAAGAAATAATTTTATTGACCGCCAAACCCATCATTTTCTTTGCCTAACGGACACAAAGCTTTGAAATCCAAAAAAGATTCTTTAATAACAACAACAACAATACAATAAACATGTTGCAGCAGTTCAACACTGTGCATGGTGCTTTACCTGCTTTACAGAAGTTTATAAATGTTTTAACTTCAATGACACCAGAAATGTACTAAAATGATACGAAGGGGAAAAAAAGCTAAAAAGGCTGCGGAAAGTGACCACAAAGGCTGTTCTAAGATCAGCTTCTGAAGTAAGTGTTTACAAAAATATCTTTTTTAAAGTTTGCCTTTAAACCTTTTCCACAGGACAAAAGCTCAAGCCAATGTCCAGTGCTCTAGACCTGCTTAGTACGTTGGAACCTCGATAACGAACGAACCTCCATACAACGAAGTCCGCGGTATAACGAACGATTTTCTTTGCCCTGGTAACAGTAAGATATATGAAAAAGAACCTCGATATAACGAAACCTCGTTATAGCGAACAAATTTTGCCAGTCCCTCAGCCCTTCGTTATATCAAGGTTCCACTGTATATGGTTTCAAATTTAAAAACAAATAAGATTTGCTAGTTGCCCAAGAGCGAAAGTATGGTTCCAGGGACGACCGGGGGCTGCTAGAACAAAGTCCTGTCAAGGAATAGTCCCCCTAGCAAACGGCTGCGAGGGAGACTAGTCAAGGAACAAAAAATGTTTTTATTTACAATAAAATTCTTTCAAATTCTTAAAGTACAAATATAAGGTGAAGCGTGACAATGAATATTGAAAATTTTGATTTTGATCTTTGTTTATTAAAGATCTCTTACCAGACCAGCTCCTAAGTAAATTCCACCCATTTCTCCAATTTCATTGTGGCTCAGGTCCAGGTGAGTCAGAGTGCGATTTTCTTTCAGGGCCTCGGCAAATGCTTTGGCATCTTTGTCCGACAAGTGGTTTGCTGATAAGAGAGACATGAAACTCTCACACACATTCAATAAAACTTGTGCTCAGTTAGACTTTTGAGTCTCAGAGCCCATTTTTGGAAAAAAAAAGTGCTCCCTTGCACGTTATTTTATCGCCCAAGATTCCAGACAAACAGACAGACAGACAGCCTTTATTTTAGCACAATGATATTAAAAGCTATGCAGCTTATGGGGTCGTACATAAAAAATAAACCTAAGAACTAAATATATACGTACATGTAATAAAATAACACAAAATCAGACTATCTGAAAGCTAATTGTTAAAAACTCTGACTAAACTATATGTGTACATCATTAAAAACTCTAAATCTCCTAAATATAATTAAAATCTTTACATCTAAAATTTGTAGTTGTTGTAGCTGTTTTAAAAGTCAACTCTTTAAAAATTTCCATTGAACGGGTTTTCCTCCTCAGGTCTTTATAACTTATGTTTGAAAAATTCTTGTTCTTAAAAATTAAAGCATTCCATAGTACGGGGCCTCTATGAGTGATAGAGTTTTTGCCATCAGTAGAACTGAAACGAGGCATCGTTAGAGAGTCTGGCGCTCGTAAAGAGTAACCTGTAGCGCGTTTCTTTACAATATTACAATATAGCAGATAGTGATAGTTCAGTCCGTTGGTAGTTGAAGCTGAATAGCCGTTCTCAAAGTATAATGATAAAAAAACACTCTCAATACTTTACTTACATCTTAGCACCAGTTTTATCAATGATGTGTTCTTCAGTAACATGCTGGCAAAAGCCACTCCCCCTTGTGATCGAAGAAAATTCTCAGACAAGTTCTGACAAAGAAGAAATGAGATATACAGTCAACTCCCTCTAAGACGGACACCTTTGGGACCGTCAGTAAGTGTCCGTCTTAGAGAGATGTCTGTCTTATAGAGAGTCAAATAAGGGGAGTAAAGAAAGGTAGGGACCAACTCTAGATGTCCGTTTTAGGGAGGTGTCCGTCTTATAGAGGTGTCCATTAAGAGAGAGTCGACTGTAGCTGTACTGCATAAAAACGAGAAGCGTATTTAATGCTATGTTAAAATTACCTGTTGAAATTATCTTGGTATTGTAAAGAGTCTTGATGTTATTCACAGTTAACAGGTATGGTGGATAATAATAAGGTATATTAAAACCTAGCTTTTTAAAATGTTTATAATTCAGCAGATGGGTGTACAGTATAAATGGTCTATGTAGTAAAATGGTTTTTACTGTAAAGAATACACTGTGTTTACTTAACAAAATGAGTTACTGGAAAGTTTACGTAGATTCTCATCATTTTTTAAAAGTTTTAAAATGTTAACAAACCTGTCAGTATTTTGTCACTGCTCTTGATTTCATGACGAACTGTCATCAGATGATAGAAACGATGATTATTATTTTAATCAACAGCCACTTGAAATAATTTATTATTAACTTATACATCAAATATGTGAGAAAAAAAATCAAGCAAAACCAATAGAAAAATCATTAATACTATTTGATTTCATTGCAATGCAGATACTTAATTTACTGTAATTTTTAAAGTTAATGCTGTTTAAAGCAAACAGATCTGTTCAAATCTTCCATGCCAATAATCCTTAGCCATTAAATAGCATAATTTTGATTTTCCTCAAGAATTATTTTGAATGATTGTGTTTGTCTACTGTGTCCTAATGCTTAAGCTTAAAAAGTCATACAAAACAGAAGCTAACAGAGCTCTGTATGAGCTTAGATTATCAACTTAACTTAATTATGGGAAGCAGTTTGGGAGGAATGCATAAGTTTATTACCGGTAGGTTTACATTTTGTTTTTTTTTTTGAGCTTAATTTAGTTACTTAATTGCCACTCCTTTAATAATATTCTACACCCATTTAATGCCAGCTAGACAATGTACACAGCCAACCAGTAAGAGTGTTATTTATGATCTGCTACTAATGTATCATTCTAGGAAATATCCATACCTTTCCCATGGACGGTTAATACAAATTCTGACAGGGAGGGGGTATAATCTAAAAGAACATCTGTGGTTGGAGGTATGGATATTTTCTGAAATGACACAATGGCACATGACATATGTTTCTGTCATGGCAGAACTAAATAATTACTTTTTAACATTGTTTAGGGTGTCAAAAAACCACTTCATTGTCTCACTCTCTTCCACGCATTTTATTTCAAAGCCCTGCTTTCTCGTCTTCTCATACAATGCTCCCTCTTTCTACATTAAGACTGCTTAAAGTCTGAAAACACCTGACAGGTCTAGATTTTAAGTTGGACTTGCTTATTGTCAGAGTAAAATGTATTGTTCAGTTTCTGTCAAAAAATGACATGCTTGGGTAAAATTTGTTGCAGTTACAGAAAATATCCAGACTAAAATCCCTGCTTGAAATTTTGTTGGTTCATATTTTTTTTGGTAACAATGTCTAGCTCAAGCCTCTGAAAATTCCAGCTTAGTCCCATTAGCCCTTATTATTGTACTGTAGATAAACTGTGGTTTGGTGCCTAGGGCTGGTGGGAAACCCCTCTAACTCAGAATTCTCATTGAATTATAATTTCTGTAGAAAGGGATGCTTTACCGGACTGCATATTGCCTCTGTTTAACTGGCATGATTATTTATTCATGAGACTCATGTTGTGAGCTTAAAAAGACCAGATGAGTGATATTGGTCGCATAAAGTCCTGGTTATTAAACTTACTATTATTGACGGCCACCATGATTGTGAAGTACATTAAAAACATCTATGTTCCTTTTTTGCATGACATAATAGTCATGCTAATGATGCGTTGCAATACCTTAATTATTGATAACAACATAGATATTTTAACTTACTATTTCTGTGATGAAGCAGTTATCCATCAACATTCTGGCCAATGCAACTCCCCCAGCAGCCTCTATGTAGTTATCTGTCAAGTCTAACTTTTCTGTAAAAGTATTTCTCTGAGAAAAAGGAAGGATCAATAAATTAAGGGATTGTCAAAGGTTCCTGCATAAACTAATATGAAGAAAAATATATTACAATACTTATTAAAAACAATTATTTTTGGCTGTCCATATAGATGGCAGAGCAGTCTTAAAACGTCTTTTTCTAAAGTCTAAGTTCCTTCACTAAAAAGTGGTTAAGTTGTGCAATGATTATTACCCAGACGCTTCATGTTTCAATATACTGCACAACCACACATTTTCTGTCCCTTTGACAATGTCAAAATATGTGCTTTTTGAAGACTTGACTGCCAATAATAGGAGCTTCTGATAAATTGTGTGCAGCACATATGGCACGATACAGTTAAAATCCTCTAGACGGTAAACCTGTTACCATGGAGTTGAACTGGTGACCATATGGTCGACCAGTGCAGTGAAACAACTCTTATCTTATGTACATGTAGACCTCTTTGCCTACTCAATGGAGACAATTAATAATTAAGCACTATTTATCCAAGGGTCGCCCTTGTATGGATGCCTAGACTTCGGAAACAGCATCTTCTTTGTCTGCACTATAGTGTTAGGACAATGGCAAACATGACCAATATGTGGTCCCATATATTAATTATACATGACACCATGCATGCACATTAAATCGAGGGTCAAGGATCAAGCAGTAACAACTGCCTGAGTACATCAAGGGACTGCAAAACTTTAGTTCAAAAGAATAGATTTAATTTAGCAACACACTCAGTTTTTTCTTTAACTTGTAACTAATCCGCACAGAAAAACCAAGGGTAAAAAATACTTCATGTACACTGTAGAAACCACCTGCTTTGGTATTTGTGTTTAATAAACACTAAAATAAAAGGCATTTTTGGTTAACAGCTAGGTCAAGTTACATACAATGAGTGCCTTGGCAATAGGCAGTGTTCCTTGAGATCCCAGTCCATGATGCTTCATAACAATCTCTTTGGATCTGAACCGGTCAGACAAATATGACACTGGGACAAGATCTGTTTGTAAAAACAATATCACTAGTAAATCAATAAATGATAATTTTCTGATGTGAAGAATGACTGCTGAATGATCCTGAACACCAAAAGGGTTACTTAACCAGCCAAAATTAGAGGCCCGTTTAGGGCTGGGCGGGTTATGCATGTCCCTTGTCTTAGCTATACATGTACAATGTACGTCTCTCTTAGCATTTCACTTAATTTTTATTTGAAGTACCTATAGTTTTCTTTACTGTCATAGTGTTAACCCAACTTTGTTTTGTTTGTTGGCACTTCATCTTTCCTTATCCTGCTAGCAGAGGTTTAGCATAGTTTTTAGCATTAATTTTACACAATAATTTGCATCTCCCTATTGGTTGGCTTGTTTGTGTTTGAGAGAAAAACTGGATGGGTAAACAAGCCAACCTATGTGAATTCTAGTGACTCAAACAACTTCATAATTATACCAGGTACTGAAAATCATGTTGGAAAAATAGCTACTAGGGTACTTGTTGGAATTTACACCATTAAAACAGCTGAGAGCCTTAGAGTATCAGTTGCAACTAGCCAAAGGTAGTACCCAAAAATTCATTGTTCCTTTGGGGAGCCTTCCAATGGGTAAAAATGACAGGCAACATGGCTTCAAAAATTGATGACAATCCTCTCAGAAAGCACTGACAATTGGCAGAAAAGGAGGAAAAAATTGTGACAGTGACGATCCATTTTTAAGTAGGTGAAAGCTGCAGTTAACTTTTGTATTTTCGCTGTTTTGGCAGCAAAATAAAAACTCTCTTCTGTAATTTGCAAATATTTTCTGTTATTTTCTTTGGAAAATTTTTTAATAATTAGAAAATGATTTTCAAAAGGGGCTTATTAGATTATCAGTTTATGTATTTTGGAAGTTGAAATATTAAGGGGCTTCTCACCTTCTTCTTTGCACAACTTGTGGTACACATTTCTTCCTGATGGATCAAACACTTTCTTTGGAACTGAATAACAGAAACAAAACGCAAATAATGCATCACTGATTTGTTTTCACAATATTGCTCACTGAAAGGCTGTTTTCAGTCATAACATTGTACAAATGTACCTGGAAAGTCCTCCTCTAAATCTGTTTCATAATCTGAACTTTCATCATGGTCTAGCAAATTCTGAAAAGAAGGAGAGGCAATGGACCTTGAACTGCGACCATCATCTGATTCTGGTATAGACACCATAGTAGATACAGAACCTGGTATGAGGGCACCAGCATTGAATCCTGTACGCCTTCTAGGGAGGGCTGACCTTCCTTTGTCTTGTGAATTACTGACAGTCCATGTCTGAGCAGTGGAATTATTACCTTTCACGAGACAAAAAACAACACATGCAGTCACAGACTCCAGCCAGGGCACCCTAAACTTTGTATGTGAATTGTGATAAAAATTAAGGCACTTTATTTGATTGTCAATGTAAATTTTAGGATGAAAATACTAATTGGGGACACTATTTCTACGTTTCCTACTGGAGACAGGAGTGCCACTTTATGTGGCCTGATGATCCAAGCCATTTAAAGGTGTAGCCATTTGCAGGGCGAGGCAGTATTACTCAGTTATTTCAAGACCCTGAGTACTGGTCCTGCAGCCCGGAGAATCAAACCCGTGACCTCCCACTCTGCAGTCAAGCACTCTACCACTGAGCTAATCCTGCCGCAGTAATTGATGTTATTTTGTTACCCATAAAAAGCAACCACAACTGCTGTATATTTGTGACTCATGATTTCTACCTTCAAGACGTAACATGATCAACACAATAATGTTTGCTTAAACATTGCCTCCTAAGTAGATTATTGCATGACAAGCTGAAAGGAGGTCTGACTTCTTGAAGGAAGAGTAACTGCATATATGTATGTATACATGATACCCCTTTTATTTTATTTCAACCTTTCACTTTGGAGGCCCAGAATAACAAAACAACAATAACCTTATCTTTAAGATCAGATTTTATTGCTTGCATTAACGACCTAATAAATGCCCACTTCCAAATAAAACCCCTCTTATGATCTTATAAATCCTCCCTCTACAGTGTTAAAATTTCATTGGACGCCCCTCTCTAATAAATGCCCCCTGTCTAATAGACGCCACCTGTGAGAATTAGTCGAAAATACTAGAAGTTAGCAAAAAGGTTCAAAATCATTCAATTCATTCAGTTTCTTGCTTGATCAACAAGGCTTTGCTAATTTCATCTTGTTCGATGTCAATTTTGAAGCATTGAGGATAGACAAACGATAGGAACACAACAATGAGCGAGGATTCTGACATCAATGTTGGAATTTCAAAGAGTGATATGGATCTCAAAATAATAATAATAATAATAATAATGTTTATTTCTTATATGGCGCAGTCTAGCATGCGATAAAGATATGATCGAATGCGCATTACAACACTAAAATCTTAAAGTAATAAATGGCTAATCTAAATAATGATAATAATAATAATAATTTACAATTTTCGGAAAACAATGAAAGTAAAATATGAGTTAATAAAAGAACTAATAAAAAGCTAATTTAAAAAGATGTGTCTTTAGTAAAACTTTAAAAATGTTCAATGATTGACATTGTCTAATTTCTAGAGGGAGTCGGTTCCATACTTTGGGCGCAGCATTTTCAAACGCCCTATCCCCGAGTGTCTTTTTTGTTCTATAGGTATTGTCCATAAGGAGTATGCCCCGGTATGATCTCAACTGATACCGTGAGCTCTCTTTGATTTTTATTAAGTCTAAAAGATATTGTGGTGCGACACCGTAGATACATTTGTGAACCAGCATTGCTATCTTGAATTCTATTCTGTGGGTAACCGGAAGCCAGTGCAGGTTGATCAGGGATGGTGTGATAGGATCATACCTAGATACAGTACATACCAGCCGAGCTGCCGCGTTCTGCAGGCGTTGCAGCTTACCAAGATGAGATGGCCTAGATGTATCAACTGGAGTGGATATTCTGCTATTTTTAAAATCTCTCAAGTGATATTTTCACCAAAAGCTTTAAGCACCCCAAAATTAAATAGACGCCCCGTGCAATTTATTAGGTCATTTGCGGTATTTGATTTTTGCTGAAAACTGAAACCAACTCAGTGATTGCATAACTCTCTGCTCCTGGTTTATACAAAGTCATATTGTTGTACATCAGACTTAGTATTTAGATCACAAAAAAAAAAACAGATAAAGCTATAAATTCAAAGAATCATTGAACAAAATGAGAAAAGGGGCACCTACTTGGTGTGTGATAATTTGATGATTCAAATTCAGTTGAATTTGTGACTGCATCACTGTTTGACTCATGTTGGGTGTCCTGTGGCACAGCATTGTCCACCCAAACAACTCTTGCTTTGGATGGGCCTTTCTTTGATCTTTGGGTAGTCTTTGTAGACTTGTTGATGGTTCTACTCTTTGTCGGAGTTTTTGACCTAAATATCAAATGTTGAAGCAAAGGATAAAACTGTAAGCTTCCACAGATGCACAGGTTTGATTGGGGGATGGGGGGGGGGGGGGGGGGGGTCATTGTTTGTCAAAAGGGATTCAATATAATTTATATTTTCCATAAAAAATTCTTTGATATTCTCAGCAGATTTATTCCTTCATCTTTTTGGAAAGTGTAAGATGCACAAAAGCAAGCATATGACCAGTACTGAAAGAAGCAACTTCCTCATGAGTAACATAGCTTAATCTGAGATAATTGCCCAAGATACGATACACGTAGGAACAGAACTCTGAGGGAAAATAGGATCTATCACCAATGCCTTATAACTCTGCTGGCATTTTTGTATAAAATGTACAAGAATTTACCTGTTAATGTTGTACACTTTTGTTACTCTTTCATTGTTGTTTCCAAATGCAGATTTTGGCCTTGAATAATCCAACACTTCATCAAAAGTAGCCTCTTGTTCATTATAAAGTCCCAATGAAGTTTGTGGTCTTGAAACATTTCTGGAACCAGGGCTTGTTTTGGGGGGTGATGGTGTTATTGCTTGACGATAAGGCTTTCTCGGCGCTTGCTTTTGTTGTAAAATAGTGGGTTTTTTATCCTGAAAAGAATAGAGGAATGCAACACATTATGATTTACCATACTGAATAACTAATTTATTTTGTTGTTTTGTACACAGTCGCTAAAAATTAAAGAAACGAAATTATACTCAATTATCCTATCCCTTGATGGTACTTTTCAGGGATAATGAAGCAAAGTCAGACCCCTTGTACGGACACCCGCTTAACTCTTGGTTTTCACATGACATCACCAAAATTCAAACTAAGAAACTATCAATTCTTTTGAGGTTTTACTTTCATGAGGTATTACAGCACCTAAACACCTTTAATATACAAATTTTCGACTTGAAAGGGTCCTTTGTTTTGCAATAGAGGATGCTTCCATTTTCAGGTTTTTGCGTGACGCAGCATCTGGCTGGTGGTTGGGAAAGCTCTTATGTGGGTTAAAAATGTCACTGATTTTTTGAAAATTTGCTATCTAAACATTCCTTGCCTCAGAATAATAATAATAATTATTATCATTATGAGTTCCTCAAGCAAGGAATTCACACTTTGTAGGAAAACTCAAAAACAGGTGTTTTTATTGATTTCTGGTGGCCATGTTGTCTCCATATATGTAAAGCTTTACTGTATGAATTTGAATTAAAACATTTTTCCGAATATCTTGCATATGAAATATCGCACAGACTTGATTCTTGGCAAGGCTTGTTGTATATTTATCTTCTTTAATTTCCCAGATTCTGGACTCTCTGTATTGAATTGTTTGCATTTTTATTTTGATGGCGTGACAGTGAAAACATAGAATATGGGCACTTCATTTATTACAGATACTTTGCTTTGTCTCTGGGGAAAGAAAGCCCTTCGATGATCTCTAAATTCAGCCCACTTAATATGGACACCCTGTTAATACCGAACTTTTTATGACCCCCTCAGTGTCATTATTAACAGGATTTGACTCTTCAATTGGAATGTATCAAGGTTATAAGAAACCCAGCCAGTAGGAGGCAAACCAGGTGGCTATTTTGCAACTGAGGCCGAAGATTTGAACTCCGGATTTCCAAGAACAAATCCAGGTAGTCATCAGGGCGGGACTTAAACTCGAGGTTCTATGACAGAGATTAGCTTAGAGACCTTGAATTGCTTTTGGATATATCAAAACGTACAGTACGACCTGCAAAAGTGCCACCAGTTACATGCAGCTTTTGAGGCACTTTATATCTAGGCATCAACTACACTAAAATTAACCAAAAGTAACAAATGTACGGTTGAATGCAATGCAATTTACAGAGTGGAAGCAAAATTTCAAATAAACAGCGGCTTTCTCGCCAAAGAAAGACTTTCAATACATGATTCTAGAACAAGAACCCTGACTCTGATTAAGTAGCAGCGCCATGAGCTATAAACCGTTCTTTTCTCCAACGAAGACCGCGGAGTAAAGCCAACATTAAACACAGAAGTTGTAAAAAATTACCAACCCTAAAGCTATAGATACCCTGGAACGATGCTCCTTTTCATGGGAAATAAACAGTTAACCACAAAGCGGAAGCCTCACCGGTGTTTGAGTTGAGACGAATCTGTTGCCAAGCGAGTTCACGCCCGGTGATTTTACGGATCTCATAGTAAACAGAGTCGATCATACCTTTCTCCGCCTTCCTTTGAAGGCCTTGAAACATTACATCGTAACAGAAATTAAAAGAAAACTTAAATACTGAAGAGGATTGTATAAAACATGAGTTAACTTCAGACAACCCCCTTAGCGCTCAAAGACTTCCGCTGACATGACTGCGTTGTCAAGTAGAATGTTTTCTCGGGACTTGGGAGAATAGGGTGGGTGGGTGGGTGGTAAACATGTGAACATCGATTTTTCAACTTTAATCATTTTCTTTTTGTTTGTTTATTCTTTATCCTACTAATTATATTTTAAATTTCATTTAAGTTTTTAAATCTATCGTTTTTGAATACGTTTTTTTTCACTGTTCTTCGTTTTCATTCTCGAATATGGAACTGAGGAACTGAGCGCTTCACCTACCCTCTCCCTCCCCGCGCTTCCTTGTACATGTTCACGTCGGTAATGGCGGATGTCAGGTCCTCTACCACCCGATTCACTCAAAGGGTACTGGGTATCACCCGTAAAAATGATACCCAAATTACCGGGTATCACCCGCCATAGTACGTACTATAGTACGACTGAGAAAGTGCTGTACGGATGGTGCAGGATGATGGATAAAACGTGTTGTAATTGCACGTTTATCGGTCTTTGCAGCACGCTGTCACTGAGGTTATATTTTAACGTGCAAAGCAGTATTTAATGGGTCGGTAAGTTGTGAAAGCCTTTATTTTGTTCATTATTTTTGCCTATCCTTTCTGGTGTTGTCGTTTGGTTGCAGGCGGACACTGCGGTAAGCAGGAGAAGAACAGCTTAGTGCGAGCATTTCGGATGATGCCGGTGAACAGGATCGCGACGATTTACGACGTGGACTGATCTTTAATTTGGCAGGTATGTTGTGCAGCTTACTATTTCGCTTTCGAACCTCGCTTTCAGCGATAATAAAGCCAGAAAACCTCTAGACGTAAACTTAAGCTTAACACTGATCTTCGCTATAAAAAGACTGTCAAGAGTAGACGATGTGTGTGCCAAGTTCCGACAACCGGCCTGCTCTAACGACAACTTTTCTAAAGAAGGTTCGTTTTCAAAGAACAACAGGTGTCAACTCTGTGACTCCAAAGCTGGTATTCTTCGTCGTTGCTTGGACTGCAGTGCAACAGCAAAGGTTTGCGAATCTTGTGCAATTTCACGACAAATTAGATATTTTTCATCTTCTGGAAATCCTTAAGGTACCTAAGTTGGTCCCTGATCTAGGTACGTAAGTTGGTGTAAGTTGCAATACTGAGTACGAGTTGATTGAAAATGTATTTTCTACAGGTTCAACCCGCACTTCAAATCAAATTGTTGTAAATCCAGTCAATCCCCCTTATGCTTTTAAACTTCATGCTAATTATTTTATTTTTGAAATAATGTACGTGGTAGGTACTAAGAGAAAGCATTTGCATTCTCAGCTGCTCTAACTGCATCTCATTGAAGTTGCCTAAACTTGGCTAGAAACTGCTCTCAGATCCCTTTGTCAACTACGTTATTTGTCAGTCATTACAATTTATCATTTTGCGTTTTTTTTCAAATTATTATCTTATTAAATTTTATATATAGAAGTTGCAGTAGACGGCCTAACATGATTTTATAAATATATACCCATTAGTATCACGTGCATCCCCAGATGCCTCTAGACAAGCCTTGGTTTCTGTATTGGCGTGTGTGCACCACCATCACAAAGATTTTCCTTTCTTCCCGTTATTCTATAGTTTTACAGATCCCATTTGAAACCAATGTATGCATTCGAAGCTGCCCCCATTGTTGATTTGTCATTTTCATTTGCATGAAATATAGGGCTAAAAAATGCATCTTTGATCCTTGTTTCATGCTTTATGTGCCAGATTTGTTATTGTGAAAAGTGCACTTAGTATGCATTCCAGCTATTTCTACAGGCACTCCACGCAAATCATTATGGAAACAAATAATTCAACAATTAGAATGTAACAGGATTCAAAACCCCAACTGGTACTGGAGGCAACCATTAAAACTATTAACAATCAAGGCTGTGACTAAGAACAAATCAGGCAAGTGACCACAGCAGGACTCAAACCAAGGACTGCTAGATTGCAACTTGTCTGATGTGGTTCCTTACTCAGCCAGTCACTTCCTCCTGAGTATGGCATTCCATAATTTTTGTTTACGAGGAGGAGAATTATATATTCAGTTGAACCTCCACGAATCACTCCACAATGGCCACGTCTCTATAACGGCCATTTTTTGGCAGACAGTCCATACATTCACTCTTGTTTCAACCTCTCTACAATGGCCACTTACTTCTGTCCCCAAGGTGGCCTTTGTAGAGGGTTTCAACTGTAGTACTCTTTCATCTTACCAAGAACCCTGCAAAGTGCTTGACAGACATCAGTGCTCATTTAACATCCTGCTCTCCCTCATCTCTTTTGTATTTATTGTTATTCCTATGATTTAAAATGTGGTGCTATAAAGCCACTCGTCAATGATTTCTGTAAGTTCATTGTAGTTGATTTACACATCTGCTTAATTTGCATTGATTACTGTGTTTTATATATTTTTTTACTCTTACAGCACATAACTTAAATATTACTCTTTTGCCTTTTTCAGTTCTTTAGTATCTCAAGTGGTTGTTAATGAACATGTTTGCAGCTGTGAACCCAAGTTTTTTTAAATTTACCCAGCTTAATCTTAGGGGTTCCACACCAACCATGCCAGAGTTGGCATTCAAATGTTTTGAGTTATTTTGCATTTGAATATCTATAGCTTTTAATTTTTGATACCAAGTTCTAAAATCTTTTAGCTGTGTTTATTGTTTCCACCATGGCCCTTGTCCACCGACCAGGCAGTGTTATTGGGAGATATCAGCCTGACTTACGTTTAGAAGTCAGAAACATTCACTATAAAATTATTAATCCATACACACAGGGAGTGGTGATATTGAATATGTTTTAAAATTCAAAATAATATCCTTAGCATTTCCAACCTGTGTTATATGAAGATCCCAACAAAGCAGGTATTTAGAGGAGAGAAATGCTCACAATTTACAGGATGAATTTAAGTTCCTGAATTGCAAAGTGAAACTTTGGGGAAGCAAAAACATAATACCGGCATGATGGTGTGAACAATACTACTACTTGTGTAACCCAGACAAATGTGCAAGTAATATTCTCTAAAAGCAATGATCAAATAAATCTCTTTTCCCAATTTCATTTTACATGGAGGTGTCTGCTACAAAGGACAAGGGATTAGAGGAAGTGAAAGAATGCACTGTCACAGAGAAGAAACCATTGAAAGAGAAGAAGAGATGTTACTCTCTGGAAGCCAGCTCACAGCTTAAATCCTTAGTGGCCTTTTACTAAACCCAAGATTTGCTATCAGTTAGCCTTCCACTGATGCTGTCTTTCTTCTGGCTCATCACACAATGCTCCTCAAAGAACATGGCCTGGGGATGTCTGCATGGGAGGCTAGCTATCTGTGGGCTGGCTTTAATACTTTCATGTAATTAATATGTCTGCTACAGTCACTGTTTATGTGATTGAAATAAGTATGCAAAGAAGCTGCATTTGTGTCACCCTTATCAAAGGCACCCAAAGTTCATAAAACTAGTGCCCAAGTCTTATATATTGTCAAAAGAATAATATTATATTGCATTATATGGCAGAAAGATGAGTAAATGAGTTTTCAATTAAAATTGTGTTCCTTGCTTCTAGAAGCATGTCTTCTTTCCTCTGAGGATTAGGGATACAAATTTCGTAAGAAGTGTTTCATAAGATTGAAAAGCAAAGCAAAACAAACAAGGGATGCAGACTTTTTAAGGCCCATTTTTTTCTGTGCCCATCCTTTGATGAACTGTATTGAATGCAAGTTTCAGATGTTAACCACCAACTTTGTTTCAAGTTATTGGTAGAGCACAAGTTAATTATAGTGAGTAAAAAAGGTGATTTTCTATATTTTGTAGTTCTGGGCCCAGTTGTTGGAAGGCCGATTAGCGCTTAACCCTGGGTTAAATTTAACCTGGGTTTCTTATTCTGGCGTTAAAAAGCATTTTCTCGGGTAATTTTCTCTGTTATTTTTAGAGCTTCCAATCATCAACTTGTACACCAAAAGAATTAAAACTGAAATGCTTTTTAAGCTTTCAAATCTGAATTCAAATCTTGCACTAACCCTGAGTTATCTTAACCCAGCTTTGAACAACTCGGCCCTGTGTGATTCACCGTTTTATACACAAACTGTTAGATTGATGCCGTATTTCAAATTGTAGAAAATGTTGTTGAGTTGTGGGTGTAATTTTAAACCAAATATTGTTATGAAAGGCAAATGCATACACTTAACTTGAAGACAAATTATATTCCATCAATGTGTATTTTTACATTTTGTAAAATTACACTACATAAAAAGGCTGCCGAAACTGGCAAAGGCGGCACACTTTTGTATTTAATCTTACATTTTGAGTGTGGTATGGCCATTCCCATGTTCCTTTGGGGTCAAGTGAATTCCCCGAAAGCAGACCTTTGGCTGCAAAAAGAGTTTGCGGGTTGTAACTTGCCAGTCCCCATAACCGTAAGACGTACAGTGGCGGATCCAGTGAGAGGGTCGGGGCGGGGTCCGGACCCGCCCCCATCAGGCCTGCGGTTGTTTTTATTACTTGTTTGACCCTGAAAGTTTGGCATCTATAGGATCGCATATCACGATTCAAGTGGTTGATTTTTCATTGAAACGCGCGGTACCTTTTGGCACGATTAAATTTCAGGCATATTTGAAAAATATGTAATTTTGGGAGGGTAGTCTCAAATGATCCGTTCGTTTCAGGATTCCGAATCAAAGATTGGACCCCCTAATTAAAAAAAAATTCTGGATCCGCCCCTGACGTAGACTTTTGCATCTACTGCATCGAGCTAAAAAAAGACGTAACCTTGCTTCAGAAAATATGAGGAACGTAAAGGCTGGTTTTCACTAGCGACGACCGAGTCGGAGTTGTAATCACAAGCGTAGAGCTTATGATGTAATGAACACATCGTTCTGATTCCGCTTACGACTCCGCCGCTTACAATCCGCTTATGATCCAGTGAAAAACAGATTGTCAGAGTCGGAGGCAGAAGCGGATAAACTAAACCAATCACAAAGCGTGGGAACGTGCATTGTGATTGTTTTAGCCTTCCGCTTCTGCTTCCGACTCTTCCGACATAAGCGGAATGTAGGCGACGGGAGTCGTAAGCGGGCTCGGAAGAAAAAGGGAAACTGCGGATTTCATCGCGCTTGTGACTGCGCGTACGATTCTGTGTTTGATTTTCACCAGGTCACAAGCGCTCTTACAACTCCCACTCTGACTCCGAGCTCCGTCGCTAGTGAAATCCAGCCTTTAGTGAACACTTAAACGGGCAACACGCGACGTTTTCCGCTTCGTTAAGGCTGGTTTTCACTAGCGACGGAGTCGGAATCGTAAGAGCGCTTATGACCCAGTGAAAATAAAAAAGTGGGAGTCGTAAGCGGAGTCAAAAGCGCGACGGAATCGGAGTGAGAAGAATGAGAACGTTTCCATTTCTTCCGACTCCGCTTACGACTCAGTCGCTTACGTTCCGCTTATGATCTAGTGAAAACCAGATTGTCGGAAGCAGAAGCGGAAGGATAAGCCAATCACAATGCACGGTCCCACGCTTTGAGATTGGTTTTGTTCTTCTGCTTCTGCTTGCGACTCCGACAATCTGGTTTTCACTAGATCATAAGCGGAACGCAAGCGACGGAGTCGTAAGCGGAATCGGAACGCTGCATTCACTAGATCATAAGCTCTACGCTTCTGATTACGTCTCCGACTTCGACTCCGTCGCTAGTGAAAACCAGCCTTTCATAGATGCCACGGTATCTTGTTCAGTTTGCCCTTAGAGGAGAAAGTAAAAAATATTTCGGAAAATGAAACTGTTGCCTTTTGAGGGGCAACTTCTAAAGGTCATACATTTTTGCAATGTCACATTGAAGACATCTCCCTCCAAAACTTTATTTTTTAATCAATGAGTATTCCGTTCAACAACGATAAGGGCGAGGCTAAGAAAATGTCTGACTGCTACTCCCGGAAACAGAGGATGATGCACTGGATAGCGAAACAGAATGTGATTTTGACCATATTGACAGTGCATTTTTCAGGTATTCGGGATGTTATTTCTTGTCCTTAGATCCCCTGTCCTAATGCACACTTATGTGTAGAAAGGAACCAGCAACGGCGTCAATAGAAAATCTGGAAAAATTCGCCAGAGGGTAAGAGGGTAATTTGAAGAAAATGACGCATAATTCAAAAATGGCGACTGCTAAAGGTTTAATTAGTGAAAATTCTAAAGAGATGGCGGTTTAAAGGGGCCCCTTGAAAAGTGGCGATTTTGACGAAAATGGCGATATGGTTGGCAAAATGTCTATTGAGATGTTGACAGGGCTCTCTTGAAAAGTGGGGATTCGACGAAAATGACGAATTTGCATACAACGATTCAAAAATGGCAAATGTGACGACAAATCACCTAAGGGTTGGCGAAAATTCAAACTTGACTGAAAAGAGATGTCGTTGTTGCGTACATTTCTGGATATCTGATCTCCAAATGGTGGGGGGAAGGTCCAGCCATTCAATACACAAGTTGCCGTCAGCTAGTGCCCCGGGTAAATATGTAGAATTTTTGGGTTGACGTGAAATTTGTATGTTTCCCCTACTTTTCATGAAATATGGGCCACTACGCATTTCTTGCGAGATAGTTTGGGACTTCGATGATGAGCTGTCGTGAAATCGCTATGTTTCCTATAGTTTGCAAAAAAATACTTTATGATAATGCATATAATGCATCCCATTTTATACGCAATGCGAAATAGTCCGCGGCGGTGGAATGAACTGCTGTGAAATAAGTATTTTCACTAATTCCCATGGATTTTCCCCCTCCTCGCGCGCCCCTCGCGCTCCCGCGCCCGAATTTCCCCTTTCCCATTTAACACCTACCCTCAGGCTTTGTACATGAGATATGACCAGAAATGCACGCATTGGCGAAAATGGCAGAAATGGCGATTAATCGCCAAAATCGCCAAACCGTAAGCAAAAAAGGGTTTGTAATCGGCTCCTAATTCAAAAAGGGTTTGGTGGCTAGTTGAAATGACTTGTGGGCTAGTACTTAATTGCTAGCTACAGCTTGTCTGCATGAATGGCAGGCTGTAAAACTGACTTTCTTTGCACCCGTCTTTAGTTATATAATTTGAAGGGGCTACTTTTTGCATCCAATTTGAATATTTGCCAAATTCTGGATATTACAAGCCCTCTGGCGATTTTCGTCGAAATCCCCAATTTCGCCAAAATCGCCAGTCTCCAAGGGGCCGCTTTTGGCATCCAACTCAAGCCGTCAGAGGCTGGCGATTTTTCGCCATTTTTGCCATTTTTGCCATTGTATCCATTTCTGGACATGAATGGAGACGTACATGGAATATTTTGACAAATACGCGGTTCTTAGATCCCATTGAAAATGTGTGGTGTTCCACTCCTTTTCCTGGAACGGATCCGGTTTAATATGCGGAGTTTTGGGGTTGCAGTGAAATTACTGTGTTTTCATGAAATATTGGGCCACCACGCACTCTTGTCCTTAGATCCCATTTTCGTCGGACTGGGAAATAGTCCATCATTCAAATGAATTGCTGTGAAATCAGCGTTTTTCTATAAACATGAAAGAAACATTATATGGAAATTACGCATTTCTGGCCTGCAGATCCCATTTTGTGATGCATGGGGAAAACCCCTGCTCTTGAACGGGTTGCGGTGAAATGAGTGTTTCCTACTATTTTTCATTGAATATCAGGGTAAATTTGCGGAATTTTCGTCGGCCTTCAATTTGGAGTGTGGGCCACTACGGAGTTTTATAGTCCAGGACTTGAATAAATTGCTTCGAAATAAGTAGTGTATGTCACTCTGATCAATATAGTTTGCAGAAAATATGGTGCCAAAAACGCTTTTTTCATCCTAATTGCTTAGTAGTCAATAAATGCGAAATATAGTCCAGCACTTGAATGAATTGTTTTCGCCAGTGTTTGTTGCTGTGAAATTATTGTATTTTATGTGAGTGAAACATATTCCGTTACTTCGATGAAGTGAGGTGAAATCAGGGTTTTTCCTCTAGTTTCCATGAAATATAGGGCTAAATTTGCATTTTTGGGTCTTTGGATCCGGCCATCTTCTAATAATCGCGAAATAGTTTGGTACTTTGATGAGCTGCTGTGAAATCAGATGTTTCCCCTAGAATTTTTGAAATATTATGGCCAATACGCATTTCGAATTCTGGCCCTGAGAATGGCTGAGATCTTCCCGTTTTTTTTTTTAAAAAAAGGCGATAGAGTCCGGCAGTTCCATAATATTAAAACTCCTCTAGTCTAGTGGGGTTAATTTAACTCTTTACAGTAAAGGTTTTTTTTTTGGGGGGGGGGGGGGGGCGGTGGGGGGGACGTTTTTTTTACTCCAAAAAGGAGTTTAAAGAACTCTTTTTCAGGAGTAAAAATCACCCAGATATCAGGAGGAGTTGGAATAACCCCGAAAAAGGAGTTATCCTGTACCTAAAATTGTTAATCCACTTGAACAGAGCTGAGAGTTAAAGTAGCTCCAATAAGAGTAAAAACAACTCATGTAAGGAGTAAAATAACCCCATTTTCAGAGTTATTTTAACTCCAGACTGGGAGTTAAAACCGGAAATCTTTTTTAGGAGTAAAAATGATCCCCAATTTGGAGTTAAAGTAACCCCATAAAAGGGGTTATCCTGTACCTAACAAATTACCTAAAATTTACTGTGTGAGTTGCCCTGAAATAAGTGTATTTCCACCAGTTTGCATGAAATATGGGCCAAATAGACATTTTTGACCCCTAGATCCCATCTCTTTAACGAATGCGACGAACTGCCGTGAAAGCATTGTGTTTCAAAAAGGCAGTTTTGTTCCCTGCTTGGATCCCACTTTCTGATAATTTGGAAATGTTCAGTGGGCACTTCGATGAGTTAATGTATAAATCAGTGGGTGTTTTCAACTAAAACCCGCGCGACTATAAAGAACCTGAGTTTTAAGAACCTGTTAGGCTAAAATTTGAAAGAGGTTCTTATGAATTCTCTAAAATCTATTTGCTCTTTAGTCTACTTGGGCAAATACTGAAGATAAGTCAACATTGAGGAAATGTTGTGGAGACTTAGGTGCCAAGAGTGTCAAACTGTTAGAACTGAGTGTAATTGGACAAGTCAGCAATTCAGTTCATCTTTTTAGTATAACATAACAACATAACATAACTTTATTTAAGTGTCGATGTCTTTAGCTTATAAAAGCTAATTGGGGACACTGAAAAAATAGGAAAAAAAATTATAAAACGAGTTTATACATGGTATCATAAGGTGAATTTATAATTCGCTAAAATCTAAAGTTTATAAAAGGTAAAAATTAAAAGATTACGGAGTTATCCCCACTAAAATATACAGAAAAATGCTAATCTGGTACGCAAATTTCAAATGAAGAATCTGTTAAAGCTAACTCAGTGCGAAACTGCAGGATCTTATTTGTGGCTTTTATTGTATTTGTCATGGAATATTGGGGCAACTACGCATTGCTGGCCTTTAGACCCGTTTACTACGAGGAATAGTCCAGCATCTGGATGCGCTCAGTGAAATTAGTGTATTTTCACCAACTGCCATCAAGTACAGCTGTCAAATAGTGGTGTTTCGTGCATGTTATGTAAAGTATTCCATATTTCTCTAGGAGCAGGGATAACAAGCTGAAGGGGATGTCAGAAGTTTTGATTTTTTCACTTGTGTGAAAGTTTAATGCTCAGTACTCAAGGTCAGTTAACTCATCTCTGCAGTTAATTAATACGCTCCCTGCATTTGCGACAATAAAGTAAAGAGGGCCGACGGCGCAGCTTAACTAAGGGATCAACTCGTAACTGCGGCCACTGCGCCTTCAGAAAAACATATTTTAATAAAAAAATTTTTATTTTACGATTCAAATCACATGGATCTTAACATCCTGAATTATACTTCATTTTAGGCAAACATTAATCAAGTCTCTCTCTTGAATTTGCCCACCCTTGAGATTACCAGTCCACCCCATCATGTATGTCATTGGCCCACATGATTTCGGATGATTGCGCATTTAGAATTAAGACCAGATTTTCATTTTAAACGTTTTTATTATACGATTCCGATCTTTTTGGTCTTATTAATATTGAAATAAAGTTCCTTTCGTTATTTCTCGAATTTCCCCGCCCTAAAAATGACGTGACCCTGGATGAATTCTTGAATTCGCCATTTTCTCATAGACCGTATTGAACCTTGTTTAAGGCCCAAAATTTTGCACAACCATTGTTTCCAATCTCTCCTGGGTATTCCAGTCGTCCCAAGATAAATTTAAGACAATGGTTATGCAAAATTTTTAAGGGGTAAACAAGTCGCATTAAGGTCTATGAGAAAATACGTAGAAAATGAAGCATTCAAGAATTCTCCACTTTGCGCCTTCATAAGATCAGTTTTTCTGTTTAAACGCTCCTATTATACGATTCCCAACAGTTTCATATTAATATCATAGAAATACACTTCATTTGGGGGGAACTGTAATAAAATTTCTTTCTCGAATTTGCCCGCCTTAAAAACGCTCGTGAATCGGCATCCTATGGGATGTCACACACACTGCACTCGCCATTCCAAATTTCTTTACTTTGCGCCCTCAGAAGACCAGATTTTTACTTAAAACGTTTCTATTACACGATTCGGAACAGTTTGATGTGAATATCATATAAATACACTTCATTTCGAAGGAACTGTAATAAAATTTCTTTCTTGAATTTGCCCGCCTAAAAAACGCCCGTGAATTGGCATACTATAGGATGTCACAGGCGCTGCACTCGCCATTCCAAAATTCTTTACTTTGCGCCTTCGGAAGACCAGATTTTTGCTTAAAACGCTTCTATTACACGATTCGGGACAGTTTGATGTGAATATCATATAAATACACTTCATTTGGGGGGAACTGTAATAAAATTTCTTTCTCGAATTTGCCCGCCTTAAAAACGCCCGTGAATCGGCATCCTATAGGATGTCACACACGCTGCACTCGCCAATTCAAAATTCTTTACTTTGCGCCTTCGGAAGACCAGATTTTTGCTTAAAACGCTTCTATTACACGTTTCTGGAAGGTTTGATGTGAATATCATCGAAATACAATTCATTTGGGGGGAACTGTAATAAAATTTCTTTCTCGAATTTGCCCGCCTAAAAAACGCCCGTGAATTGGCATCCTATGGGATGTCACAGGCGCTCGCTCGCCATTCCAAAATTCATTACTTTGCGCCTTCGGAAGACCAGATTTTTGCTTAAAACGTTTCTATTACACGATTCGGAACAGTTTGATGTGAATATCATATAAATACACTTCATTTGGAAGGAACTGTAATAAAATTTCTTTCTCGAATTTGCCCGCCTTAAAAACGCCCGTGAATTGGCATCCTATAGGATGTCACAGGCGCTGCACTCGCCATTCCAAAATTCTTTACTTTGCGCCTTCGGAAGACCAGATTTTTGCTTAAAACGCTTCTATTACACGATTCGGAACAGTTTGATGTGAATATCATATAAATACACTTCATTTCAAAGGAACTGTAATAAAATTTCTTTCTCGAATTTGCCCGCCTTAAAAACGCCCGTGAATCGGCATCCTATAGGATGTCACAGGCGCTGCACTCGCCATTCCAAAATTCTTTACTTTGCGCCTTCGGAAGACCAGATTTTTGCTAAAAACGCTTCTATTACACGATTCGGGACAGTTTGATGTGAATATCATCGAAATACACTTCATTTGGAAGGAAGTGTAATAAAATTTCTTTCTCGAATTTGCCCGCCTTAAAAACGCCCGTGAATCGGCATCCTATAGGATGTCACACACGCTGCACTCGCCATTCCAAATTTCTTTACTTTGCGCCTTCGGACCGGAAGACCAGCTTGTTGCTTAAAACGTTTCTATTACACGATTCGGAACAGTTTGATGTGAATATCATTTAAATACACTTCATTTGGAAGGAACTGTAATAAAATTTCTTTCTTGAATTTGCCCGCCTAAAAAACGCCCGTGAATCGGCATCCTATATAGGATGTCACACACGCTACACTTGCCATTCAGAAATTCTTTACTTTGGGCTCTTGGAAGACCAGATTTTTGCTTTAAAAGTTTCTATTACACGATTCGGAACAGTTTTATGTGAATATCATAGAAATACACTTCATTTTGGGGGAACTGTAATAACATTTCTTGCTCGAATTTGCCCGCCTTAAAAACGCCCGTGAATCGCCATCCTATAGGATGTCACACACGCTGCACTCGCCATTCCAAAATTCTTTACTTTGGGCTTTTGGAAGACCAGATTTTTGCTTAAAACGCTTCTATTACACGATTCGGAACAGTTTGATGTGAATATCATATAAATACACTTCATTTCGAAGGAACTGTAATAAAATTTCTTTCTCGAATTTGCCCGCCTTAAAAACGCCCGTGAATCGGCATCCTATAGGATGTCACAGGCGCTGCACTCGCCATTCCAAAATTCATTACTTTGCGCCTTCGGAAGACCAGATTTTTGCTTAAAACGTTTCTATTACACGATTCGGAACAGTTTGATGTGAATATCATATAAATACACTTCATTTGGAAGGAACTGTAATAAAATTTCTTTCTCGAATTTGCCCGCCTTAAAAACGCCCGTGAATTGGCATCCTATAGGATGTCACAGGCGCTGCACTCGCCATTCCAAAATTCTTTACTTTGCGCCTTCGGAAGACCCGATTTTTGCTTAAAACGCTTCTATTACACGATTCGGAACAATTTGATGTGAATATCATATAAATACGCTTCATTTCAAAGGAACTGTAATAAAATTTCTTTCTCGAATTTGCCCGCCTTAAAAACGCCCGTGAATCGGCATCCTATAGGATGTCACAGGCGCTGCACTCGCCATTCCAAAATTCTTTACTTTGCGCCTTCGGAAGACCAGATTTTTGCTAAAAACGCTTCTATTACACGATTCGGGACAGTTTGATGTGAATATCATCGAAATACACTTCATTTGGAAGGAAGTGTAATAAAATTTCTTTCTCGAATTTGCCCGCCTTAAAAACGCCCGTGAATGGGCATCCTATAGGATGTCACAGGCGCTGCACTCGCCATTCCAAATTTCTTTACTTTGCGCCTTCGGACCGGAAGACCAGCTTGTTGCTTAAAACGTTTCTATTACACGATTCGGAACAGTTTGATGTGAATATCATATAAATACACTTCATTTGGAAGGAACTGTAATAAAATTTCTTTCTCGAATTTGCCCGCCTAAAAAACGCCCGTGAATCGGCATCCTATATAGGATGTCACACACGCTACACTTGCCATTCAGAAATTCTTTACTTTGGGTTCTTGGAAGACCAGATTTTTGCTTTAAAAGTTTCTATTACACGATTTGGAACAGTTTGATGTGAATATCATAGAAATACACTTCATTTTGGGGGAACTGTAATAACATTTCTTGCTCGAATTTGCCCGCCTTAAAAACGCCCGTGAATCGCCATCCTATAGGATGTCACACACGCTGCACTCGCCATTCCAAAATTCTTTACTTTGGGCTTTTGGAAGACCAGATTTTTGCTTAAAACGTGTCTATTACACGATTCGGAACAGTTTGATGTGAATATCATAGAAATACACTTCATTTGGGGGAACTGTAATAAAATGTCTTTCTCGAATTTGCCCGTCTTAAAAACGCCCGTCGTATCAGCATCCTATTAGACGTGAGCCAGACCGCACTCCCGAAACCCAGAATATTTTATTTTCCGTGTTGAGAACTACAATTGTTTACTAAAGACGTTTTATCTCAAATCACGGATGGATTTTAACCCAACACAATGAAGTAAAACTTCACTTTGAGCAATTTAACTTCGCCTTATTCGTTACTCGTCTTCGAGTTATGCGGAATTAGCTGGAATTGTTTGAAAATTTGCGGTTTATATATCAAATAGACGTTAATATTTTAGTCTTTCCATTTTCCGCTGTATCAAAGAGGCGGAATTATTTTTATTTTATCTAAAATATAACGGTTACTTGCACAGATAGTTATGTAGCCTATGGACCGCCATATTGCCCATACTATAGTACGTAATTCAGCGGGTGATGCCCGCGTAATTTGGTGCATTTTCAGCGGGTATCACCCATAGGGGTTGCGTGAATCGGGTGCCTCTACCGTTGTTCTACCACTGGAAGATTCAGAGGGGCAAAAACTATTACAGCAATGCAATACGGCCGCCTCTTGCCATATTTTCGTAAGCAAGTAAATTCAAAATACTGTGGCTTTTGTACTGCAGCTATGTGCCTCAATGAAATCCTTGAAAATTGCACCCAAAACGACTTTCACCTTGGAAAATTTTCTGAACTTGCTCAACTCAAAGCTATGCAAAAGACGCTACAAGAAGATGATATCCTCAAAGTAGGCGAAGATTGCTCACTTTTACGGAAGGAAAATGTTGACATTGAAGGAATTACTCTTCAAACCTTTAGTGAGCTCATTAAAATTATCGGATTACCTACGAGTTTCTATCATGTATTTCCTTTGCAACAGAACTCTAGCAACGAATCAATCCGCGAGGGTAAAATTTCCGCGGAAGTCCATACAGTGGACGAATTTCGATCTATTGCTTTGGAGAATCTGAAGCAACAAGGAGGCCACGTTGTGGTGAATTTTTACATGGCAGAATTTTATCCAGGTATTGATTTTGGACATTTTAGTCCCTTGGGTGGATACAATGTTAAAGAAGACAGATTTCTGTTATTAGATGTGTGGCCTAGGAACCCTGTTGGATGGATCAAAACAGAAGATCTCTTCAATGCTATGGCACATGAGGACAGCTATTCCCACATGCCAAGAGGATTTTGTGTTTTTAACGCTGGCAATGGTTTGCAAAAACATAATTCATAGTCTGAAAGAAATACATCCACTACCAAGGCTAGGTTCATATCGTTGACTACTGTCATAGCGCACTAACTATTTTTTTTTTGGGGGGGGGTGGGGGGAGGAATTCCAATAATATATGGGAATACTTGTCAGAAAATTAGATTTCAAGACCTTAAAGAAGATCGATCTGGGCAGGACTTAGGCAGTGTTGTCAGAAAGTTTTGAAGTAGACGGCTGAGTTGTCAAAGTAAGCGGCCAGTCCAGGGATATTTTATTTAAAAAACGCTATCTGTAAAGAAATGCCAAGCAGAGTAGCTGGCCAATACTAACCAAGTAGGCGGCGATTTTCGCCTGCAGCCAGCTACTTTTGACAACCCTGGCTTAGGCTTCATTTAACAGAGCCGTAGCAAGCCTTTAGAAACTGGGAGGGGGGTAGCTCATTGTATTTGAAAAGGAAGGTCGTATTGGAAAATGTCCCAAACAAAAGCATGCACCAGTGGTTGTCATGTACCAAAGAACAGACAATGAGAGAATATATTACGAGATGAATGGAATCTAGTAAGATGAGAATGAGGCGTCCAGATGTCTAGACGCGTTTAGACTGCATCTGACATGTTTTGTCGTATTTTTGTGCATCACCTTAGGGAGTAAAAATAGTAACATGGATTGGGGAAATGGATATACAGTTGAACCTCTCCACAATGGCTACCTTGGGGACAGAAGAAAAAGGCCATTGCAGAGAGGATTAAATTAGAGTCAATGTATGGACTCTCTGCCAAAAAAAAGTGGCCGTTGTAGAGAGTTGGTCATCAATTGTAAATTACAGTTTATCAGGAATGACATATTTTGAAATACTACAAACAATTTGTTTCAATGCTCTGGGAGATGAATTTTTATTTTCAACTTTTATGCTTGCATGTTTTGACTTTTTGGGGCAAAAACTAGGGGGGGCACAGGTCCCCTAGGCCCCTCCCCATGCTAAGGCGCTGTTTAATCCCTATAGGTGACACGGTTTGATGTCTCCTACACAGCTGTGTTTGTCTTGTCACATTACGCTCAAACTTACGGTGGAGTGTTGCATGAGAAGGAGACAAAAACAGCTGCGTGGGAGACTAACAGTTTGATGACATTTGGTTTCCTCTCCCACCAACCAAAACTTTCGGAAAAAAAGAAAAAAGAATGTGTGGTGTAACAATTTTCTGAGTAAATATTCCCAACCTCATTTCAAGTTTTTCAATAGTCCTAGCAAATCAATCTTGTAATAATGTTTATTTATTTAAACCCGACAAACAATGGTTGAATGGAACAAAAAATGGCAATGTAGACATTTTTGAATGAGTATACTTTAAAAAGTTATCCTCTATTTTGGAAATTTTTGAAGCAAGACTAGCCTCATGTGCCATGGTCAAAAACTGTTTTTGGGCATGAACGGGTTGCTTGGTTACTGCATTATGGCTGCAGTTCAAGAAATCAATGGACTTGATCCAGATCTGTTTCTAAGAAGGTTATTTTAAGATGATAAATGCTTTTCTTGTTTTTATTGTATTATTTCGGTTATGAGACTGTCCACAATATTATTAAAATGCTTTAGTTGTAGATCAGCAATGGGAAACTAGAACTGGCCTAGAACATGGTAATTTAAATACTGGCTTTTCTTTTTTTTGGTGCCAAACAAAGTAGTGTTGTTATACATTACCTTTGTTTCTGTGGTAAATTTGTGGTAACTGTTCAACTGTTTAACTGTTTATTGATTATCACAAATTTTACAGAAAGCAATAAATTTGTATTGATCCACAAACGTGTACAATTTTACAAGTAAATAAAATTAGCTTATTCAGCCACTTATACTTGAACAAACTGTTAAGTTTTTTAAAAACAGTTAACATTAGCAATAGATATCAGCTGTAATTGAAAAAAAATTCTATGTTTTGAATAATTTGATGTCTTATTATTACCTTAACGCTATGACTGAGTTTGAGAAGGGTGGTAAAGGATATTTTTGTGACTTGTGATCCGCCCTTAATTTTTCTGGTGTAATGTGAAATGGCTGTTTTTCTCCTTGAATTGTCATTTCCACAGTGGCTTTGAAGGATGATTTTGCAAAATTATTTTTTGTGAAACAAGGAAATAAAATTATCTTTAATTCACTGGGCACTGTAACCATACCTCTTTTTGACATGTGTCATTTCTTAACATAATTTTTTTGTGTATGTTTGTGGTTCAGTTTATTTTGTGGTTTTAATTTCATTTTGCTTTATAGTTTTAAATAATGTGAGCCTTCTCCTCTCTCTGACCTACATATGAGAGCATTGGTTAGGGAGAGGAGACAGCTGACATTTCAAGACTATTTTTTCTTTGTTCTAAACTCATCATCTTAGAGGCCCTGCCAGGGTAAATTCTGACAAGCAACATGGCCCAAAAAGTGGTGACAGTGCGTAAAATGAAATCGCGACAAGAGACAACCAAATTGCGACAATGACAGCAAAGCCGACAATAAGCGACAAGAATTAATATAAACATCGACACGAGACGTTTTAAAATTCAGACGGGCGACATGGGACCCCCCCTGGCAGGGCCTCATCTTACAATACCCAAAAACAAAGAAAAGTAACACCTCAAGCCAAGGATAATATTGAACTACGACAGATATATACTTTTTTTAAGTCTTACTATATTTTAGATTGATCACATGTAGTATTATAATATGGATGCCAACCTTTTGGCTGAATCTGAAAGGGTGAGGTACTCCCTTATATGGCTTATGTGGGGATGTGCCGCTGGGCAGGGTATAGTTTTTTCCTCTCTAGTGTCCTAAACAGCATATATAATTTCGCACAAGTCTGTCATAAAGACAGGGTGCAAAGAAAGTCAGTTTTACAGCTTGTAGTTAGCATGTGAGCCCAAAAGTCATTTCAACTAGCCCAAAAAATTTTGATGAGCCGGATTGATAACAATTTTTCTGTAATTTGAATAATTCCCCAAAAATCTTCACTTGCCAATCAGCAAGTTAAGAACAGAATTTACTAGCCTGATAGCACAATCCATTAGCCCCGGGCTATCGGACACTACTTTCTTTGAATGCTGAAACAGGGTATAAAATTTGTGCGAGTTTGTCCTTGGCTAATATAAACAAGTTATTGCCTGCACAATTTATTTCATTTGTTTGATGAAAATAGTTTGGACTCTTGAGTGTACAATGACAGATTATAAAGTGAATTTTACTCTACTGCAATTGCCAATAAACGGCTTTAAAACAAGATGGCTTGCATTTTGTAATTTGTCTCAAACAGGGTAATGAAATTGAGGGTTTTGTCCTAAACAGGGTAGCTATTTTAGGATTTTTTGGTCCTAATCAGGGTCAGGGTTTCAAACCCTCAGCAACTCACCTTAACCCAAATATTGGTCGAGTGCCCCCCTTCCCACCCTAGGAGGGGAGGCTGAATGGGCCACCCTGTGTAACTCTACTTTGTTCCCAGATAAAGAGCCAAAAGAATATCTGCATGGGAGGCTATAATCACTTAGGCTACTTCTCTCATCACTACTGCAAGCATCCCTTTCTTTTGTGATATGCTGCTAATTCAGATCCACCTTTCTAGAGTCCAGTCCATTTTTTAAATTTTTCCCATTAGCTTTTGTTGTAAGTTATGGCAAAGTTATTGGTTAGGAATTCCTAGAATATTTTCGTATCCTCCAGATTTCTACGCACCCGATCTTTTAGTTTTGGTATTCATTTCCTTTTTGTTCTGTTTGTGGATTATCCATTCATACTCTAAAAATAGCTGGACTTTGTCCCCAGTAAGCGCCCTATTTCTCAATTCTAAGGAAGAATCTGATTGGTCTCTTTGATACGCGCCAAATGTAAATTCTTCTAACATGATTTGTGATTGGTGGACAATGATCAGGCCACCGGCATAAAGCCATGATCCGACCTTCTGAAAACAACTCGGTCGAAGTTTGATTCTTAAAGGAGGAAGTGCACAATTTGTGAAGGCTATCATCGGAAAGAGGGTCGTTTTTAGACGAAACCTCCACAGTGTTAATTAGAAAAAGACTCGTGTAGCCCTCGAAGATATCCAGGTTGTCGATCGAGTAGCGTCAGATTTGCGTTTGTCAAGTGTAATAGCTAATATCAGTGAAAAGTTTTGTGATCACTGCCTTATAACGCAATACTTCAGATCAACCGCGACACAATTGCAATACATGGCAGAGTTACGTAGAAGAAGGACAAACATGAGCGAAATAACCACGACCAAGCTGATGAATGAGGATAGGAATGACAAGGATGGTGAAAGATCTGAAAACAGCTGTGATTCCTCTGAAAACATTAGCTCGCCAGGCGATGGTCAAGAAATGCCATTAGAACAACAACAAGAAGAGGAAAAACCATTAGAATATGTGACCAGTGTCGACGTAACAGTCGAAAGTAGGGGTTGTGAGGACGACAGTTCGAGTAACACAGGTTCTGAAGGCGAGAAAGATTCAGAGGGGGTAGCAAACGAAGATACCACTAGTGCAAGTGGTAAAGAAAGCGAAAATGACCAGGACCATGCTGGCGAAAATAGCGACGAAGAGGTAGACGGAGAAAGTGTAACATGCGCTTTGCTTGGTCTCGAGCAAGCCAAGGTAAACTTAATACGCTAATATCATATTTCTACATTAGTATCCGGTCCATTTTTATTTCCCTACTTCGTTTGGGAATGTAGGAGTATATAAACTAAAACGAGTAGATAAGTACAAGTATGTAAGGAAAGCGTGTATTTGGCGTGGTCACACGTGGATTGTACGATTGATGTGAGCCACCTTGTTGTCAATTTCATAATTATAGGATCACGGCATGGAAGTATTTTATTTTTGAAAGGTGTTTTGGCAAGAAAGGCCCAGCGAATTTGTGGTTCCGTTTCTTATTTTTCTGCTGGTTACGTAAGAACTCTGTGAACTCACGAGACCATACACGCCACACGAGCAGAAACATTTGACCAAGCGTGAAGTCAAGATGGCTGGGGATTGGTCAGGTGCTTTAAAAATGAGCGAGGCCAACATCCAGCCATCTTAACAGAGACCAGCTTAGAAGAAATAGAGGATACTGAAAAAAATTGTGCGGCCAAGAGAACGTTTTTCTTCAGGGACAAATGTGGGAAATCCTTGCCCACTCACATAGCCAAACAGAACAAAAGATTTGCTTCATCTTGCCTGCAGGTGTAGGCAGGCATATTATAATTAGGTTTCTTTCTTTTTCAAATTAAATTTGCCCCAACAAATTAATTATCTCTGACCGATCTGACTCGCTTCAGATCCTCTTCACTTGACCCCAAATTTATTACAAGTGGTCAGAGTGGTTGAGAATGAGTAAGCACCAGTATGTGACCGACCTGAACTCAATCAATCAATCAATCAATAAACTTTATTTACCCTCGAATTTACAGTGTAGCACTCAAGTGCTAATATCTTCGAGCCAACTACATTAATAAATAATTATAATAAAAAGTTAATTCTATATAGCAAAAAAGATAACTAACTACCTAGACAACTAACTTGCAAATTATCATGATGTAGAAAGGTTTGCAGTTCCTGCCCTTTTAAGTAAATTATTGTTCCCAGTAGATATCAGTCGTCGAAAAGAAGTAAAATCAGAAATAGTGCGGTAATGGTCAGGGAGAGAATTCCAAGATGTTGCTGCCAAGTAACTAAAGGAATTGATACCATAAGAAGTGGTCGATGGTTTGGGCAAACAGGGCATATTATGTCCTCTTAAAAAATAGGTGCTAGAGCGTAAACGAAACATATCTTTTAAATATCTTGGATAATCAGAAAAATGAAGACATTTAAAAATAGTGAGAATCATGTTTTGTAAACGCTTGTCCTTAAGGTTTGCAGTTCCTGCCTTTTTAAGTAAATTATTGTACTCAGAGTTAAAATCCTTGAAAATAAATCGAAGAATACGTTTGTTTAAAAGGTCCAGTTTATCAGAATCTTGTTTACTAGAGAAATGCCACACCATAGAACAATAATAAAAGTGAGGAAGTATAAATGCCTTATAAAGACGGAGCAACTCCTGAAGTCATACGTCTGAGTTTGCATTAGTCCCGGTGTTTATTAAAATTCCCAGAAATGTATTTGAGCCCTGGTTAAATTGGAGGTTTTTGCCTGGTTTTAATTAAAATTTCAAAAGTTAATGTTTATGAGCAGATTCTGTCAACCTACAATGTAAAAGAAAGATAAAACTAATATTGAATTGCCTATATATACCATGCATGTTTTATTGTGGTCTTTCAATGGCACTGGTACCCAGTTATGTCAATGACACAGTGAACCACTTTTAGTGATAAGAATTTACTGCCTCTTGTAGTATTGAAAGTTAATCGCTTTGTTTTTATTCATGGACGTTTGGAAGAGGATTAAAGTCTCTGCCAGGTTATCTATCTGAAGTGTTTTATTCATTTTATTTATTTATTTTTCAATCTAAAAGGGAATCTATTTTTGCCATTTGAATGATTATTAAAAAGGAGTATGTGAAAAGTAGATTCAGTTTGTTTTGCTTGAGTTTAGCATTTTTAAGTTAATAATTAAGTCTGTTGACATGTCAAATTGCCTACCACTTAACAGGAATGCAGATGACTAGCATCTACACAACATGTTTTAGGTGTAACATGCAAATGCTGTTAGTTCTTGCCACCTGTTGTTTCTTAGCAACAGTGACATGGTTTATACACTGTAGGAATTAATATCAGCCGCTTTGTTTGACCAATTCACTCTGTAAACTACTTTACTCCTGTGGAAACATTTCACGGCTAGCTCTCAGACTATGGAGAAAAGTCATTTTCTTGGTTTGTTTTATTGTTTTATTTGCTAGTATTAAGAAGCAATTTTAGGGAGCCTCAATGTTTTTTTTGCAGGTGAACCATTCTTTACTCTGCTCTCATTGTGGATAGGTCCACTTTGAAATGTTCTGCAGTAATATTGGTGTAGGACATTTAATGGAGCCAAAACCAATTATGGAGTTGCATGCATTTAAGTTATTTTACTGATGAATGGTTTCGACAGTTAGATATTTGCAGCAACACTTTATTATAGTTTTTCCCCTTTGAATTATGGTTTGGGGCTTGAATTATCATTGCAGGATGACACAGAAAAAAAGTATATTTGTAAAATATACTTAATTTAAGCCTGCGGGAGTAATGACAGAAAACTCAGAATTAAAATACTGTAGTGAAAAACAGGTGCTGCATAAAGTTATGTAGGCAATACATGATAGGGTTTCAGGGCTGGTGCAAGGGTTTCAAGTTGTGTTCATACAAAATTTAGTAGGTGGGGAACGAAACAGCTAAAAATTTGTTTTGGTTTCGTTTTTCTTTTGCTTCCTACATAATGTATGAAAGTAGGTGGGAGGGGATGTGGGGGGGAGATACCTATATTTAAAGTCTCTTTCCCCCTTACTTTGTTCAAATCAGTATTTAGATTAAAAGTCTTAACATCGGCTGTCTCTATCAGCAGCTACCTTCATCAATGTACTCCCTAATCTATTCATTTTCATTTTCCAGCCCATCTTATAAGTTAGTCTTTAAAGGTGCTAAGTTTTCCTCGCATAATGATGACAATGATTATTAGTGTTATTAAAAATGCATGTCTTTTTTTCTAGGTCTTTATAGTCAAAGGAGAGGAAAACTTGCATGTTATGTTCCAAGCTGTTAAGGGTAATGTGCAGGATACAGCTGTTAAAATCAAGGGAAACATGCATGACGCTGCAGAGAAAATGCAAGATAACATACACGAAGCTACTGAGAAAATGCAGGTGATGCTTAAATCAACCAAAGAAAACATGACTGATGCTGCTGAACGAGTTCAGGTCATACTAAAAACAGCTAAAGACAATGTGCAAGAAAGCATGCATGATGCTGCTGACAAAGCTGAGAGGATCTCAAAGAAAGCAATCGAATTAGCACGCTCTGGATGGTATCTCCTCTCGCATTTCGAGCTTCCAGAATGGCTTCGTGACAATGACTTTTTATCACACCATCACCGACCCCCCATGCCTTCATTTAGGTCTTGTTTTAAGAGCATTTTTAAAATTCACTCTGAAACTGGAAATATCTGGACCCATTTGATTGGATTTGTGGCCTTTATATGCGTCATGTTGTACATGTTTTTGCGACCAATCACCAACACCAATCCATTTCCAAAAGACTGGCAGGAGAAGCTGGTATTTGGTGCCTTTTTTGCTGGTGCAATATTGTGTTTGGGGTTCTCGTGGCTTTTCCATACTGTTTACTGCCACTCTGTTACTGTGTCCAAAGTTTTTAGCAGGTGAGGTTTTTTCCACGTATCTGACTTTCCTTCACATGTAAATCAACTTGCATATTCTCTGCACAATTCTCTTATCTTATTCATATACTGTATATATATACCTGTGTGGTACTGTAGACCTGGAACATATTTTTCTAGGTAGCAAAATCCATTTTTCTAATGATGTTTATATCTGATCAGGCAGAGCCATTCCAAGGCCTGGCTTCACATTGGTTAAACCCAATGCTAATAGCACAAGAGCAATAGGTATTGCTTATTTATGGGCATTACGTTTGTTACATGTGAAGTTCAAAGACAGTTTGACTAGGGCAAAAGGAGTAACAAATTGTTTATCCTGTTTTTTTCTCTTATAAGAGGTTAATTAAAGGGTTAACTTATTAATTTGTAAAAAAATAGGTTTTTCTTTTTGTATAAATTAGAGCATTAATTTGTGTACAATAATATGTATACTTCTGCTCTAGCAGGGGATATTCTGTAGAATGCAGAACACTGAATGATTCTGGAGTCTTGGTGTCAGGGTTGGGGAATTAAGTGAATCAACTTTCCAGTTAGGGACATTATACAGGGCAAATGGAACAGAAACTTCATTTACACAATAAATTATCTAACCCTTATCTGGATAACACCGTCCACTGAATAAATCTCTATCCACTGGATAGCGCAATATTTATTGGTTTCCTGAATACTTATTCACTGAAGAGTGATTATGCAGTAGATAGCACTATCCAGGTTTTTAACAACTGGGGCCCAGGGTCATTGGCTTTTAGTGTTATCCAAAATACCCCTGCTGCTTTCACTATACTCGAGCTTTCATGTACGGTGTATCAACAATAATTTCTGTAGCTAACACTAATGTTATTGATTTTTTCTTGACAGACTTGATTACTCAGGAATTGCTATGCTGATCATGGGTTCGTTTGTTCCTCCTCTTTACTATGGATTCTATTGTTCAAGAGTTCTAAAAATTGTTTACATGTCAGTGATCTGTTCCCTTGGTATCATGTGCATTATTGTTTCATTGTGGAGCAAGTTTAACACTCCCAAGTACCGAGTACTCAGAGCAGGTATGATCAGGTCATTTTTTTTATATAGAAAACCATAAAAGAGCAAGAACTGTTATCCCCTTGGATTAAAGACTCCCAATTCAAAAGGGATAAAAAATCAAAATATGCAATAGTACTAACACTGAGTGCCACCTTCACTTATACTGATCAAAGATATCATAGGTTATAGAGTGTTCTTTCAGGACTGGGAATTGGAAAGTTCTCCAGAGACTTCAAAAGAAAGTAAAACTCAAAATTGCTAATTATAATCTATTGTCCTTTCACTTAATATTGTATTTTCTTGTCAATGCCATAAAGCTTTATGAAATCCCCCTTCTATGAAAGCCCTTTACTTTTAAAAAGCTGAAATGTTGAAAAAGTGCGCTGGAGGCACAACACAACTGTAGGCAAGAACTTTTTACATCGCACCTTACTCAAAATTCAACAATTTATTCATACATGTCTTTTTCCATCAGGTTTGTTCCTTACATTTGGATGTTCAGGAATTGTTCCGGCTATTCATTTCATGGCCGCATATGGTGTGACCCTTGCTCATCGTCAGGCTTCTGTTGGCTGGATGGCTCTTATGGGAGTCTTGTACATAGCTGGTGCTATCATGTACGCTACCAGGGTTCCAGAAAGATGGTTTCCTGGCAAATGTGATATCTGGGTAAGCAGCCAGTTTAGCTTCTTATCTTTCACATCAGAGTTTCTTGCCCTGCAATGTTCAGCCAAAGGGTGCATTTTATTGACCTTGTTCCAGAGTCAGATTATTTGAAACTAAGTTAAGAGATAGCTTGTTGTAGGTGTTTATTGCATTGCGCTATGACATTGCAACTGTGGCTCCTTTAAAATCCTGTTGGGCAAAAGAAATTTTAGAGAGAGGGGGGGTGGGGAGTAAAATTACAGTGATTAACTAAAGAAATAGAGTTGATTTTGGTACTTCTGGGAAGTTTGAGAATTTGAGATTCATCTAAACTCACATCTATGCATGTTGTTTGTTTTTTACTTACAGTTCCAAAGCCACCAAATCTTTCATGTCCTTGTGGTTGCTGCAGCCTTTGTTCATTTGTATGGAATCTGCCAGATGGCATATTACAGGTTTCACCATGGCACAGCATGTGAAAACTGAACTCAGGGCTTAATTAACCCTTTAAGCCCCAATCGTGACCAACACCAATTTTCTCCTAATGATATCCATACCTTGTCGAGAGATAAGGCTATGAGAATTAATAAAATGATCACTAAAGAGAAAATGCTTTGATCTGTTATCAAATTCTCTCAACTTATTCTTTAAAGAAATGTATAGAGATCAGTTTGGAGAATTGGTATGTGGATATTGGGGCTTAAAGGGTTAATTGTACAATTTGGGGTTTCATTTGTTATTCAAAGTTAATGTATGCAGTTCTGTTTGACAGAAAGTTGTCTCCAACAATCTATTGTACAGCATTTATTTTGTAAGTTAGTGATAGGCTAGTGTTTTGTATTTTTTAAAGTTAGCAAAACAGTTTGTAAATATAATTATAAGACTTTTTACAATCAATCATTGGGTTAAAAATAAAGTTTAAAATTTTTATGTAGGGTTAGTTTACTTAGACTTTTGCCCCTTCTAAGAGCACACTATAATCTTGCCTTTGTCACATTTTTTCTTTCCTGTATCCCATAAATCAGTCTTTTACTGCACATATGTGTACTTGTCAAGCTACACTGATCTTTACAGGCCTTCCTTATGGTCTGTTCCAGAGGTAAAAGTACTGTTTTCCAGAAAAATGCTTTGTAGCTGTGAGAAAAAAACATTGTTTCTTTGCTTATCGTACTTTCAGTACACATTCTGGTGAGCTGTGATACCACATGATTAACCTTTTAAGCCCTAAGAGTGATCAGCACCAAATTTCTCTGTGCTTTATGAATGCTGTTTAAAACAAAGTTGTCATAAGAATTAAAGACATATCACACAAGATTAATTACCTTGACACTTGAACAATGTCTCCCTTCTTCTTCCATAGAGAATGCATTGGGCAAGAATCGAGAATTTAGATTCTGATATACAGTTCAAAGGGTTATGACTGACATTCAGATTATGACATATTTAAGTTATTGAATTTGAAGCAAACGACACAAGGGGGCATTATGCTGAATATGTCATTGTTTGCTACATATTTAACTTTCTTGCACCATTCAGATCTATAGAGAAAATTTAAGTGCCTAAATGAAAAATAATGTTTATAATGATAAAGTTTGTTTTAGTGGAAACTAAATTCTACTACACAATGAAGCTTTATTTTTGTATATTATTATTGTTATTATTGAATGGTCAAAAAGTTTTCTTCTATTAGGAACTTAAAAAATATCAGAATTTGATGGGCTGCTTATCACATATTTACCATGAAATATCAAAAAGAATGTTTTTATTTGAAGCAGCATGAACCCATAATACAACAGGAATATGCCAAGCTATTGCTTGGCCAATAATATTGCCAAATAATGTACTGTCTTAAGGGGGCAGTGTCAGCAAGATCAAGAATTCCTTGCAAGTCCACCAGAAGTGTTGTTATCAATGGAAATTCCCTGAGAATGCACATGTTTGCTAAAAGTTACTATATTAGAACATGCAAACTGTTAGTGTCTTTGGCTAAGGAATTGTAGGAAAGAAGTCAAACTTTAAAATCCTAGGTCACAGTATAGTTTTGTACTGAGTATTCTGGCCTTGAGTGGAAGCAAGGCTGGAGGTCACCTTTTTGTGACCAAACCGCTACTACTTTTCGCATGCAGAGGAAGCTCTTGTGAACGGACACCCTCAGGATCCAAAAAAAGGTGCCCGTAACTGGAGCTGCCCGCAAACAGGAATGTGAAAATACAGTGTGTATGGGAGGTGAGAAAAATGGGGTTTTGTGCAGGTGGCTGTTAGTAGAGCTGTCTGCTAATGAGCTTTCACTGTATTGTAAATCAAATCATGCATATGAATGGAACTGATATTCACTGGTATATCAAGTTTTTATCCAACAAAGTCGCTGTCAGCCTTTCTTCCACTAAAAGCCTATATTGCTCAGCACACAACTGAAAATAGGCCTGACATTTTGAAGATGAACAATGTTATTTAAAAAAAAATTTCAATAATTTTTTTTTTTGGCACCTTCAGATTAGCCTGTGTAGCAAGCGTGTCCAGTCGAGTTATAGCGCGAAAGTTATCCTTTTCTTTTTTTGCTCTCGTCCCAACTTTCTCGACGAACTCGTGTTGAAACGCTTGCTGCGCAGGCTACCTTCAGAGAATTAATTTGTACTTTTTTGTTCAAAGGTAATTTCAGGGAGTGTACCTGCATAATTTTAGAAAAGGTAACACAGAACCTCGGGGGAATTATCGTGATGCTGCCCCTTCAAAAACCCATGTCCACCATTTGGCAGGACCAAATGGCTGCTAACACTGTTGCAACTCTTGTATATAAGTTATTTATATTTTTGTGTGAACATAAATTGCTCAAAAAGATGACAATTATAATAAAAGAATATTATGTTGTTAGATATGTTAAAGTTACTGTGCATTAACCACTCCCTGCAGACTTGTTCCCAGACCGTAAGTGTATTTTGTTATTTAAAGTGATGAAATCCTGGGATAAGGATGGATTGGATTCTGAACAACGAGGAAGCAGAACGGTCACTTCTGAATTTTCGTCTAGACGTAACATGATGCAATGTGAAAATGATTCTGCTCCCACAGGCAGAGCGTCAGGCCAATAAACCCTACTCCCCTTCCATTGTCAAACTTTTTTGGAAGGGGTACATACAAAAAATGGAATTTCTGAAGGTTGTAGGACTAAGACCCTACTTTTTTGAGAAAAAAAATATCCACATAAAAATTCTCCAGAATCTCCTTGAAAGAATTAGTTGAAAAATGAAAGTATTTTTACCTTGGTGATAACTTACCAATTCCCATGAACTTTTTTTCTTTATTATTAATGGATGTTAATGCTTGGCGAAAATTGATGTTGGTCACTCTTGAGATATTTTTTCTGAGGAGATATATGTTCATCAATGCCTTTTTTCGGGCGCTCTGTCTTGGCCATTTGGAGGTTGTGCTTGAGACTGAGTCGTTGTGGGAACCTCTTTAAAGGACGAAGAAGAAGAGATAGCGTCCCCACAACTATCCCATGGTGCTGATTTGGTAAAACACCGACCCAGTTTCCTGCGCAACTTCGTAATAGCGAATAAAAGAAGCGATAGCGTTCCCAAAACAATCCCATAGTGCAGTTTGACACAACACTGACTCAGTCTTGCGCGCGCGACACTTTGTAATAGCCAATGAAAGAAGCGATAGCGTTCCCAAAACAAACCCATAATGCAGTTTGACACCACTGACCCAGTCTCGCGCGCAACTTTGTAATAGCCAATAAAAGAAGCGATAGCTTTCCCAAAACAATCCCATAGTGCAGTTTGACCCAGTCTCGCGCGCAACTTTGTAATAGCCAAAAAAATGGCACATAAAAAGTATAGAGTCGATACAGAGGCGAGCCACTGGAGTCATTTGCGGATCAGAGAAAGAATATCCGGAGAGACTTGGGGTCCTGAAATGGCGAAGGAAGTTTATCTGCTTAGTGCAGATGTACAAGATAATTTTCGGACACTGTGACATAAATCCTCTTATGTCTTTTGATTTTAATGTTTTAGGGGAAACGCGTTGGAAACATAATTTTAATATAAGACCTAAGAAGACAGGTACAAATTACGATAAATTTTCATTTTTCGATCGCTACATAACAGACTGGAATAGTATTGCATCGAACATTATGTATGCACCTTCCTTGAGCAGTTTTAAGTCCTATCTGTTAGATCATTTGTGTCAATTTTAAATCAGGCGTAACGTGAGTGACAAGTATGCAATTTAATTAAAGAATTGGCCGTATTTAAATTCTATTTCTTAATTTTTAGTGTCAATTTTAGTATGCAATTTAATTAGGTTAGTTTTGGGCCGCATTTAAATTTTACTTCTTTATTTTTAATATGTTTAATATTAGAGAATATTCTTTGTATGGGAATTTAGTTTCCCCAAATTATTCTCCAGTCATGCACTTTTTGTATTTTCTGTAATTTATTCACTTGTATTAGCATGACACAGTATTATTAAACTTAAACTTAAACTTAAAAAGAAGAGATAGCGTTCCTAAGACAGTCCAATAATGCAGTTTGACACAACACTGCCCCAGTCTCGCGCGCATGAACAGCCAATAAAAGAAGCGATAGTGCTCCCAAAACAGTCCCATAGTGCAATTTGGCACAACACTGACCCAGTTTCCTGCGCAACTTCGCAACAGCAATTAAAGAAGTAATATAGCGTTCCTACAACAGTCCCATAGTACCGTACGACACAACGGTGACCCAGTCGCACGCGCAACCTTTCAAAATGGCTAAATCATGCCATGGATGATAATCATGTTAACTATGAACTTATTTACATTATAATCATGTCAATTGTGACCTTATTTACATGCTTTTGTGCCAACGTTTTTACTTTTATACGTCTGCTATCATATTGCTTATTTTGTACTTTTGTAAAGTGTGATTTGTTTCAGTTCTTAATAACGGAGAGGAGAACTTTGCTTTGATATCGTGTACCGTTCTAGCCTTTGGTTCTTTATCGCCAGAGAAACACTTTTCAATGTCCCCAGTATTTTTCAATGTCCCCAGTATTTTAAACAATATTTTTAACGTAATAATACAATCCATGCGCGCGCTACTAGACAAAGCAACCTCTTACATCCGCCTGCTGTAAGAACTGAAATTGCAAAAAGATCCTTGTATTATTATGGTTGCACTCTTTTTAACGAATTATCTTAATGATATTTCGTGTTTTACATCTTTTAATCTTTTAATTGAAAATAGTTTTCTATTTATATTATTACCTGTATTAGTGTAATGTTTATATGTTTAGTGTGTTTTTGTGCGTTGTTGCTCAGGGCTCCCATTGATAACAGACAGCTTTTTGCGTCTGAAGGGGCTACCCTGAGCGGTATAAATTAATAAAGGTTCTTCTTCTTCTTCTTCTTCTTCTTCTTTATACGGCAGTAGTAGAACAGAGGAAAGATTGTCTCACATTTCACGTTATGGTGAAATGTCCACGCTGTTATGAGGCCTTTCATTGGCCCGAAAAGAACGACCTAAACCGGGCGAAAGGGGCGCAGAAATGCTGGATGCATTAAAGAACTGTGTGAACCTGAATTTCCCCAATCCCCTAATTCGCTTCAGTTTGTCATCTTCTGATACCCCACAAAAGAGGTTTCTGAATCCAGTTCTGTACTGTACTGAGTGAAACGCAAAAATGAACGGGTTCAGACAAGAGTTTATCATTGCAATCACAATGGTGGTGTAATGGACTGGAGTATTGAGTGTGACCAAGTCAAACGCGAAGCCGGCGTAATACACTTGATTCGGTAGCCAGCATATAGTTAAGACAAGTGTGGCCACAGCTGCCATCCGTGATATGCTATGACGCATGTCATTGCCGATCCTACATTTCATTACGCGTGACTTGTGTGTCTCCTTTAACACGCGATAGTACAAGTTACACGTGACCAGAAACGGTATAAGAAACTTCACCAGAAACTGAGCAACTCCCAGGATCTTGAACGTGTTAGAATCAGTGAATGGAATCTTTGTGACCTCGCAGCGCTTGGAGGAGTCCATTTCCGGGTTGTATTTTACCTCGAAAAGCAGCAAAGCGTTCGCGCAAAGAGATAATCCCCAGATTATAAAAACTTCGCAAATGAGTCGTTTTTTGTGGAATTTGGCACGATATTGCAGTGGTCTGGCAACTGCGTACCAGCGTTCGGTGGCGAGGGCCACGGTGATGTAAATTGACGTAGTCGCGGTACTGAAGGTTAAAAAGTGCGATGAAATGATACGGCAAAATATTTCACCGCTAAGTTTTCCCTCAGGCGGATTGGGTATCTCAAGGAAAGTAAATCCTGGTGTCAGAAAAACCACGAATGCAACTAGCAAGTCGGTAATCGCCAGATGAAATATGTTCACGTTGTATGGACTCTTAAGCATCCCTTTGTTCTTTATGTTGACGGCACAGACCAAGAGACTGCCAACGATCGTGCATAGAACAACAGCAGAGAAGGAAAAACGAAGAAACAATGACTCTTCGGCTTTTGAATACGGCCGCACAATGTGCTGCTGGCCATCAGAGAATGGGAAAACTTCTGTCTTGTTTAAAACACTATCGGGAAGTGAAGAAGACCAAGTCGCCAAAACCAATGTCAAATTTGACGTTTTTGATTTCGACATTTTGCGACGCGGCTGTGATTCATCTGAACCTTTCAGAGGCCAAAAATCAATGCCGAAATTTGGCAATTCTCAAATTTCTTTTAAAGCACTTATTTAAAATTCATACAGTCTTCTGATTGGTCGTTTAGAGGTTATCGGCCTTTCATGAAATTGTTGTCTCAACACCAAATCGACCAATCGCGTAGTTTGTTCGCAAACGAGCCGAGAGAACTAACACAGAACTTTCACTTCATTGTTTTCAAATTTGCTAAAGAAAAATAAAGGAAATAGACTTGATTTCAAATGTTAGTTTATTAATTGTCCACTTCAAAGTTTTTTCAGGTGGTTACAGCGTGTCTCATCCGACACTAACAGCCTTAAACAGAGGCCACTTTTTATCATTAAACCTAGCCCTGAAAACACACAGTAATGCAGTTGACACTTTCTTCCGTCGATTCATTGATTATGAAACCTAGCACCTGCTGATAGAAAAATTGCACGCGTCGCTTTCATGCAAACTAGAGACTCACATGTTTAACTCTACAGGCGACGTTCGGTAACCATTTTTTCATAAAATTACGTCCCCAAAAGTCGTCTCGAAAACTTAAAAAAATAACAACTTAATTTTTTTTTTGCCCATAGTTAAGTTTCTGTTTGATTGCATGTTAAGCTGGATGGAGATATTTTACAACCTAATATATATCTTACATCTATTGATGAAAGTCCAAAGTATACAGGGATTCGTTTTTTTTTTTATCTATTTGTAGCTTATATCATTCCTAGGATGATAATGTAAAAGCCCGAGGCTAACTTTTTGTTCATTTCCCGGAGTGATCAGCCATCCAGCAGAGAAAATAGTTATTGAGTCTCTTTCTGTATCATCAACAAAAAATAAAGCACTCTTTTGACAATAAAACAGTTCAAGTGAAATTTATGGCTTAGCTGACTTCCTTACGGTGTTTTTGAATTTCGGGTCTCTCAAGGTCGTTTTAGAAATGAGAGGAAATGACCCGGTACAATTTTCAGTATTGTATTTTGGTAGTGTCTGTCTTGGCTTGTGTACTATTCCAAAAAAAGATAAAAAATCGCAAATGTTGAAAAACAAATGGTACATTGTGAAAGAACTGCTTCCCTATAAGTGAAGCAAAATGATAAACAAGGGGAAATGACGGCCGGTATAATTTTCAGTATTTTATCAGTTTGCCTTAGTTGATAGTCGAGGGAGGTAAAAAGATAACTTACTAGTTATGTAATATTCCAAAAGTAGAAATTCAAGGGAACAATTAAAGTGGCATGTAGAGTAAAGAAAACTGATTGATCCTCTGTGGAAGCACTGCTGAGAGACTGGACTTCATGTTAATGATCACGACAAACAATTATATCCACAAGGAAAACTGGTTAGAACTTCTTTCCATGTCGCTGGCACCTTCATAACTGCACGTTGAGAATATAAAGAGGGTTAAGTGAATGGATCGAGCTTGAGAATGCGAAGGCACACGGAATAGGAAGGCGTTTAGTGGTGGAGTAAAAGAAAATTCTTTCAAGTGGCTGTGTGATAAGTTTTTTTTTTTTTTTTTAAAAAAAAAGACAACTAAAGAGAACAAATGCGTTAAAAAATTATGTACAAATGAAGAGACGGTGCATAAATCCTAAGTATCCAATATTGCCAATTGTATAATAATGAATGTATCAGGGGCACCCAAAGAGAATATAGTTAAAAACCACTTAAAAATAGCATTGTTAAACGTATTTTAGTATGTAAATGGTAGATATAGGCATCTTTTTATCCCCTAAAAATTTTTCATCTGTTCGGATTTCCTAGCTGAAAATCTAGTGATCTGAAAATTATAGGGATCAAAACTTACCTTTTCGAAAATTTCAGCCAGAAAAAAGGCTCCCGAAAATTCTAGGTGACCTTTTTAGGGTAAAAATCCGTTAAAAATAGGCAATTATACCATTTTTTAGATGTTCGAAAATCCTAGGAGAGGCAGGCAAGCAAGAAATTTTACAACAAATGTTCCCAAAATTCTAGATCTCAAATCGTCTTCCGAACAGATATTTTCCGAAAATTGACGTAGGGTGCCCCTGATGTATGAATTTCATATATTAGAATTGCGGAATAAAGAATAAGTGCAAAGAAGACCCTCGCAGTTTAGGTTAGTTCTAGCCTATTGTATAGGATAAAATGAATCTATGAAACACTTCACCCAACTGATCAACAATATCACGCTGAAAGTAATGATAATAATTAACGTCCCTTTTTATTGTTGTTTGATTTATCTCCGGTAAACTATATTTTCACTGTCTCGGTCTGTCTGAAAATTTCAACATTTCCTAACTACATCACGTAAAGTTCCGTGAGGACATTCCGTAAGGACACCTAGAAAATATTTTGTTACGAAAAGATACATCGCAAAGTTGTCAGATCTAAATAGCTTCATTCGTAGGAGGTAGATAAGTATTGGCACATTTTTTTGCAATGTTTTATTAAAAAAAGCAACTATTTTAAGAAACGTCTTTTCCGTTGTCTTGTGCTAATTCCCACAGTTTGAGACAAAGGATAAATAAAGCAAACTAATTTATTCTGACCACCAAATGAATATTGATTAATTCGAACATTCAGCCATTGCACATTGAACAGGCATGCACCATCACGAAAGTGAACCAATCAAAATCAACTGAGCTTGCAAATCATAAGGAAGAGATCAAATAAGTGACTTCTACTAAAAAAGCTAACCGTAATTACCTGCACTACCCGAATGCGCTTCTAAGTACTGCCTCTACCTTCAGGCATAAATCGGCAAAATAAAAGAAAATCTTTTCGGTTATAAAAGTAGATGTATAGAATGTAAATCTGTATGGAATCTTCAGAAGCCTCAAAGTAATTAAAATTTATTGCATGAACCATAGCTAGTAGGAGACTGGGTGTGAAAAGCGACAAACATCAAAGGTAAAAAGTCAACAGTGCTGCAGTTTACGTTGGAAGCTCCCTGACAGTGCAAAATACCTTGTTTTCTGTTCACAAATTGTGACTGTGAATAAATTGATGCCACATTCCTACTTGTCAATAAGTTGAAAATGATAGTAGTGCTATTGAACGTTGTGCACTGTCAGGTCCAGAAAAACGTGTCACAAAGGAGTCAGACGGGAGTCTTCATAACCATTCCAATCTATAGATCGTTTGCTGTTAATTGCACACTTTATCCAGTGCACACGGTGTTGTTGGAAACTTAATTTTTCTTACAAGAGCAAGGGTTTTTATTCATTGCAAGCCTTATGTCTTGCCATTATAGCTACAGCTTATTATACAACGATAAATATTTGCGAATCTTCCGCGTTTAATGGGGGAAATATTGAACAGCCTACAGCATTGTTGATTTCAATGTTTCCTCAATCTCGCAGTAATGGTGATGTTACACGAGACGATTCGCAACGACGATTTTTAGCACAAGACAGCGTTGGATCATTGTTGAGACATTGTTTCGAATGGCTGCAACATTGTTCCAATATTGCAACGTTATGTTGCGCTAAAACTCGTCGTTGCGAATCGTTCCGTGTAATATCACCTTAACGGAAATTTAACACCTTTTGTTCTGAAGAAAAAAATGTCAAGGTCAAGTTGCTCTTTTGAAAAAGACAAATTCAAAAAGCAATGTCTTTTCCAAAAATCTATTTCCTGCAGCCAGAATCAGATTCAGCTGAAGATCCGAAATGTTAAGCTGTATTGGCTTTCATGTAGACTCTCGTAAAGGCAATATAATTTATATTGCACGGCGAAAATAATTCAAACGCGTTTCAACAACTGTCCATTTTTTTGTGCCCTCGACAAACGGCTTGCAGGAAACACTTCATTATCTTATCTTGGCTTTGAAGAGGAATGAATCGCCCAGTTTGATAAATCAGCAGATTCGCTTCAAAAGGGAAATGACAGCACTAACAAAACTGCGTTTTGGGCTGCGGTGATAAGCTGAAGGATGACAAATGAAGGATTCGCTGAAGCTGGAGAAAGTCTTGGAAAAGTGAAGCCCGACTTTTTATAAGTGTTTCTCAGATCTAAGTAAATTTCCTTAAAAATTCACGTTGGTCTGTTCCGAAATATTTCCGCTGCGCTGCGGTGTTATTGAACATTTTGTTGGGTTTAGAAGCCTAATTTTGACTACAAAAATAAATACTGTGGGGGTGTGTTCGAGCAACTCGCTCGCTACACAATGAGGTACCAAGAAGCTGATTTACATCTTGGACTTCATTCTTCTTTGACTTTTGCTAACAGTCTTAATCCTCTTACTCTTCTTCTCCGCCCAATTCTTACTCTAAAACTAAGAAGTCAAATAGCGCTTTTTATAGCCAAAGCTGGATATGTTTGGGTTAGCTGACCGTGGGAATAAAATCAAGGTGAATTCGGAGTGGGTAATGTTTTGGTATTACTGAATCTACATGCATGTAAGAAGCTACAAACCAATGAAAAACTTAAAACGCTGGTTAACAAACCCCAATAGGAAATTCAACGAGTCTAATGAACCAAGCTCAGCTCTAACATCAGAAACACGACCACCTATGAAAAAATAACACTGATCTGACAATGGCAAGCGAAGAATAATCCTAAAATGGACTTAACTACATTTTGCGAGCTAAGCATAAAGTCACGTACAAGTAAAAACAAAAGATCAAAACAGGAACCCTATGTGGGCAAACAGGTCAAAATCAAGACTAACCTTGACTCACTTTATGATAAAACAAAAACGAAACTTAAAAGATGAGACAGATCTTAAAATAACTTTCAAAATACTTCACAACAATATAAAGAGAAATAGTAACCCTTGGAACACGTTCTCCATCCGGCCACCTGTTTCGCGTTGTATGCACTTTTTTAGGTCCTGTAAGGATTAATTACACGTGTTGTCTTTGGAAACGGACGAATGACTAGAAACCACCTATTTGGAAAAGGGAAATGAAGTTATCCCGTGTTCTGGAAACGTCAAGAACTGTTAACGTCTATCACTAAAATTCTCAGATTTGCAAATAGTTGATCGTTTATTCTATAAATATTTCTAAGTTATCATTTCGCATAAAAAAGGAACGATTTAAGACCATGCACCAACATGACTGTCCCCCCCCCCCCCCCCCCCAACCCCAAAGGCAAATTCGAGTCCTTTGTACGTGCTTGCCACAAACGTAGGCATGGTACGTGCTTGGCATTTCAACGTGTTCAAATATTAATTTAGGATATTTGGTTTGTGTCTCAAAGATCTAAGTAAACACAGCCCACAGTTGACCTAAAGCTTTAAGGTAAATACCATTAACTTAATGGCACACTGGTTCATTTGTATCACTCAGTTTTGATGAAAGGCGTTTTGCCCGTGTTTTTTAATTATCTATGTTCAGTATATTCAGATGCAATGAACTTCATATAACAATATAGATAGTACATCGACATTTACAAAAAAAAAAACTAGAACTTTGTATTTATTTTTCTTAATAAAGGTTGATTAATGTTCCGAGGTTTTACTCCGAAATAAGAACATCTGACTTAATGTGGTATTGAAAGTCTTTATTTTAAAAAACTATATACGGCAACCGTCTTCAGATATAATCACAAGAGTCACTTCAAAAATCAGAATTAAAGAGAGAAAAAGATTTCGTTTCATAAAATACTGCAAAAACACATAGTCCCAAGCAAGAGATGTCAAAAGTAACTTTAGCAGAGTGGTCACACCACAGAATTTTCTCCAGAGTCCACAAAATGAAATTGTAGTTCTCTTCAAGTCCCCACGGTCACCAACATCAATTTTCACCCAACAATATCAGTACATCATTAAGACAAAAGCTTATAAGAATTAATAAAATGATCACCTTCAGGAAAATACTTTGATCTTTAAACAAATTCTCTTAACTAATTCTTAAGGAAATATATGAAGATCAGTCTGGAGAATCTGTATGCGGATATCGGGGCTTGGATGGTTTACGCGTCCACATGGTTACCAGCTTTAGCTCACCGTCTGAAACGTCCGAAAATGTTGTACAATAGTCTATCCCGCAACACTACAACTAAAGGAAAATTTCCCATAAATCGATGCTTCGTCGATAAGAGAGTCAAGAAAAGTAAGTTTCTAAAAAAGAGTCATCTTTCATGTTATTTCGAGAACCACTAACTACTTGTTCGTCTTTCCTTCGTTTGCAAGATATTCTAGCCAATAAACCGCATAGTTTTGGAATGATAAAGCGCTTTTTAGCAATGCGTTTGGTGAAATTTGCGCGACGCACAGTTTAGGGGTCTGCCTTTAAGGCTGCAATTGATGAAGTTGGCACAACTTCATCAACATGCACTCTAAGGGTCAGCCACATTAGATTAGAGAATGTGCGCTCTGAGTGGCGGGCTGAATAGCTGCGAGGCATTCAGTAAAGGAGAGGCCACGCAATAAAAAAAAACAAAAACAAAAACAAAACCAAAACCCAAAAAATTTGATTTACAACAAGCCTCCATTTCAGTTCCTCAAGATTGCCTAAATTAAAAACATTTCATTAGGTGATTTAAACACCTTTAGGATTGGAACATTAGCACGCGATACTAAAAATAATGTAAAAGGGTGTAAATGTAGTATAAAGATATTGCAACATGTAAACGCAATATACATCAACAGAAAACGTATAGAAATTTTTACAACTTTATAATAGTTTAACAAATTTCAATCTCAAATAAAATCTTAATTGTAATATTACCCTAACAATCAATTATATGAGAAATATTTTTACAATTGATTTCTTAAACAGTTACCAATGCGAATATTAACAACTATATATGGTCATATATACTCTATCCAGATACCACTATTAAAAATATGTAGATATTTTATATAGTTTAGTAATTTACATGTAGCTATTTGCACCAACGTCAAGGAGATTTCTCTTCCAAGATAATTTAAAACATTTCAGCATTTTTAAGTCTCACTTTCGCGTCCTTTACGCATTGCAAAAGTCCTAGAATGTGATCAACCTTTGTTCAGTCTGGAAGACTGATTTTTTCAGAGAAGGATGCAACAAGTGCTTGAACTTCGCGATAGCTTATCCACGCAGTAGCTATCAGTTTCGCCCGGAGGACATATACACTTGACTTCTTTTTCCAAGAGCTGTCACTAAACCGCCTTCTAGTCCTGTTTCAACATCAACCCGGTAAATTTGGAAGGGTTATAACTTCAAATTCGTCTTCATCCTGCGACAAATAACAAGAACGAAACCTTTTAAGCCGAAAAAAACCTTCACTTCCGAAACGAGGCTAAGTGCAAAATCTTTCTTGCGAAAATGAGTTTCATTTGCATGAGATTACAAAGTCATTTTCAAATCAATCGTTTGGTACTTAGCCTCGCTCTGAAACAGAGGCTAGGGGCTACTCGGAAATGGCCTGTTGTAAGCACAAGTAAACGTGTTTGCAAACGCAAGAAAACAAGCAAGGGAGATTAAACAGTCACGCGCAAAACCACAATGAAATGACATAGAGACCAGAAATTAAACAAATCAGTTTCGGGTCTTACTGAGAAAGGCAGACATAAACCAACCTCTTCATCGGCTTGTCTGATAGTGTTTCGTTGATAACAGTTTTCGCAAACTCTTTCAGGGTTCATGTAACCAAACTGGGGCAGAGGAATCTTCTGCTTTGTACAGTCTCTACAGAATACTTGTCCACACGCTCTGCAAATACAAAACATATCTCGTATTAGCCCATACAGCTGATAGCGGGGCGGTGTAGCAGAGTTAACGAGGGTCGCTGGTTCGACCCCTACTCGCAACACCTTATACCGCCCGGCACAATGCTGACGTCCCGGATGTCATGAATAGCAACGGGAAGTTAGATGTCTCGTTTGGTGGAACGATTCTTTCTCACACAATGAATCTGGATTCCTTTGTTTTACGTCCCACTGCACGAGTTTGTCAAGTCAGGGCACTGAAAGAGAGGAAATACCAACTTCCGGTTGCCATTTTTTACGTCTGCGACGTCAACGTTCTCGTTGCTTAAGGTCCCTTTAACAATGACGGCCAACACAGTTCTCTTTCACACCATGTGTCTGATGTCAAGAAACCTAGTTGTACTTGCGTTACGTTAGGAGTTATAGGTACTAACGGGAGACGTTAGGAGAGGGAATTTGATTTCCTAGCTTGAGAATACAGCCGTTTCTCCACGCTCCTCGCCGCTAGAGCTCTAGCAAATAGGAGCGAGGATAGACGGCAGTATTCGCGGGCTAGGGATTTACAGGCGCTGCGAACATTTGTCTTCGGGGTGGAGCTGCGGGATGAGTCAAGACCCCGCAGCCGTCAAGCAATCCCGTCAGCTACGCAGGATAGACTGGACGGAACTCCGCATGGGAGCAGCTACTTAAGGCGTAAGATAATAGACCTTTTTAGCTTATATGCCGCTTTGTTTTCCCATTTGAGACCACGTGATGTTACCCCAGAGAACTGTTTCTTTCAAATTTTGTCCTATGCAGGCGCATCCAAGAGCATATGTATGCATGGTTTATGAAAAGACAAAAGGCTAATTCCCTGGAGAACATCAAGGGGGTCTGAATTGGAAAAACAAAACATACAAGCCTATTTCAAACACCCCTTTCACAAGAGACCTACGTCGTCACTGGACGTCGTGATCACTGGCGAGAGCAACTTTGCAGCGGGCGAGCGACCCTCTCGGCCCAGCTGCTTATAAAGCAACTTAAGATTGAGTACGAATTTTCTGGGGAATACCCGTTATTTCGAAGAATTTTGACCCGGCCGATTAACGAGTATAGGAAACACAATGAAAACACGAGAAAATCTTTCGGTCCTCGGGGGACGGGTGCAGAATAGTCACACTAAGGGCCTGTTTACATGTGGCAGGTCACATCACCTAACATGTAAAGGTGATCATATTAAAATGGGAGATTATATGGACAGGCGGGTTACCTCACCTAAGCGGGTTACTTCACCTATCTAGGGTCCCCCACCTTCAGGTAAACAGGCCCTTAATCTTTATGCTTTATGCAACTGGGCCCTGGGTCTGAATGAGTTTGTAAACAAGTGTAACGGTACGGATACGCACTGACAGGATTGTGGTAACTAAAGGGTAACTTTGGGCTAATTCTAGATGCATGGTACATATCTTCATGTGTAGGAACGATGACTAACCTGCAGTGGTGCTGATCAGAGGCAATTCATAGTGAAAACAGAAAAAAGAAAACCAGTTAGTGGGAGGTGTTAACAAGTCACAACCAAATACTTATGTGGCGTAAAGAATCAAACCATTCACAGAAAAAAAATGCTTGAAATAATACCTTTCTCCTAAACTGAGTGAATCGTTGCTTGCAGTCGGCACATTCTCGGGCTCGATCATCCGGGACCCAAATAACCGAATCCAGTGGCTTACTGACAACCGGCTGAAATTAACAAGCAGCAACAGTACATGTCTTTATTGGCTAACAAAAAAGGAATTATTTTATCATAAAATTTTGTTGTTGTTGTTGTTATTGTTTTTTGCTATTTGTTTGCCCAAGAAGCACTTAAGAGTTCTTAGAAACGTGTGTCCGTGCGTTCCTAGTCTCCCTGGCAGACGTTCTTGGGGTTTCGTCACGCGTTCCTGCCCCACGTTCGTTGGGGGAGGATTGCGTGACGAGCCAAAAGAAGGTCTGCGTGGAAGGCTAGTGCGTTCCAGATCGAATTGGAATTTGGAAGTGTTGATTTTTGAGGAGAGAGGAAAAACGGAGTACCAGGAGTAAAAACCTCACTGGTGGGAGGCGAGTGCTCTCACCACTGCCCCAACCTTGCTCCCTTATCCTCACAACTGCTTTCTTCAAGGGGTAAGGCTAAGGCCATTTACCAGTCACGCGGCGCTCGATTGGTAAATGGCGCAATGTGGGTCACTCGGCCGTTGTTCTGTAAAAAAACCGGCAATGTTGTCATCCTAATGCGGCCTTTGTGACTGAGCTAAGCCATTGTAACACCACAATGAAAAGACTCTATGTGCCGCGGTATGGCATGTCTAAAGCTACGGTAAAACGGGCGACAATAACGTGGAAGTTATTCTCCAACATATCTGCAAAACGAGTTGAATAGCGATGTTGCCCATTTTAACACTTAGGAATCAAACCTGTCTTGCAGCGAATCAGGTTGTTGCAAGTTGCGTGAATACTGACTTTTGATTGGATAAAATTACGCGGGAGTTATGCCATACTCGGGAGTTACGTCACTTCCTGCAAAACAGGTTTGCCTTGAGCCGGTAAAACGCGCAACATGAACAGATTTTGTTGCAAAAAAGTAGAACTACTCTCTACTTTGTTCAACAAATTTTCGCAACCTGTAACAACCTGATTTGTTGAAAGACAGGTTTGAAGGAGGCAAGTAAAACGAGCAACATTGCTTTTCGACTCGTTTTGCAGCAATGTTGCAAAAGAAGTTGCACGGTTTTGTTGCCCGATTTACCTTGGCTTGACATACCGTGGTATGGTACAGTACGTCTACAATACCGTATATCGTATATCAAAATAACTTGGTCAACAGATTATTTCACTGAGTTTTTTTCAACAAGTATGTTAAACGTCGTTTTTTCCACCATGAACAAGTTGTAGGAAAAGATTGTGACTTGTCTTACTTCATTGTCGCCATCTTCATCCTGAATAGCGGGATCTTGTGTTGACCAAGCGGTCTCGTCGTAACGTAAGAAGTAATCAACCCACAATTGAAGTCTTCTTGGATTTGAAACAGGAAATAATGTCTGAAAACACAAGTAATGCAAGAAAAAGATACGGGAACCGTTTCTCGAAAGTCCCGCTAACGTTTCGGGCCCGAAATCAAATATTCAAATCAAAAGCGCGGGTCCTGGCTGATAGTTTTATCATATTATTTGCAAAACTATTGATACCTCGATCTTTAATGTAAACAACAACAGCTCTCCGGGACCGTTTATTATCGGGACGAGCCCCAAGTGGTGGTTACTGTACCCAGCGGAGCAGTCTTTCCCCGGGGAGAGCGAGCATGGGGAGCGAGAAGGAGCGAAAAGAGAAGCGGGAAATACAAACAGCAATGCACAAGATGACGTAAATGTCTGAATCGGTCTGCCAAACATATTTTCCAAAAGTTCCTGGTGCGACAATTTCGCGGGCGGTCTGAAAAATGTCTGGACTTGTCGGCAGGCGTTTAGGGATAGTTCACAAGAGCGACGCAAAGGCAAGCGAAAGCAAAAGAACAAGAAAACGCGTGTGAACTGATTTACTGCGAGCGCCAACGCAACAAATGGAAACTTTTCCTTTTATTAAGATGGCGTTAACGCTTGCATGTGCATTTCTCATGAACTAGAACAACGCAAACTGAAACACAAATGTTCGACCGCCATGTTGGGATAAAGGACGTTCCACTGCGCGTGGATACCTAACTGTGATGGGGTCGCTATTAGCGTTGCTAATTGTAGCCTGCTCCAGGCGCTCAGATTGTGGGGACGGTGCAAATAGATGTAAGCAGAAAAACAGCGAGGGGGAGGGGTAGGGAGAGAGAGCGAAGGTTCCCCCCTCTGTCCCTCTCCCTATCTACCTCCCCCGTTTTTTCCCACACTCTGACTTCGCGCCACGCTCCAATATGTGAACGCCTGGAAAAAGCGATGCTAACTATAAAAGCTGCGTGCGTGTGGTTGCGTTTGCATCGGCGCTCGTGTCGCTCGTGTGAACCAGCCCTTACCTTCCCCCTTCTCTACCCGCCAAGATCCCCTGTTACGTTTGACATTTATTTTTTTAGCTTTTGCTCTGCCTCACGGGTCTCATATATGCTCTTTGAAAAGGAACCAGCCGACTATACAAAAGCTAGGGTTACTTTGTATTTCTGGTCGAATTTAACAATAAAATCCGTCAAACCTCGGTGTATTTTTTGTAGGTTGGATTACGGAAACTTTCTTCATCAGCTTTTAAGTGAGCCCAAAGTGATACTGTGACAGTGGGAACTGAAAGCTTCTGTCGATCATGTATGTTATTACACAGGAAATTCCCAAACCTGTAAAAGAAAGACACTTTGCTGCACACACATCACTGTGATGTAACTGAAGACCAATGTAATTTTAAAAAATGACAATATTTAAAACCAAACGTCTAATCTAAGACTCGAAATGAGTCTATGTTGATGCACTTTCTTAAATTTCTGCGATGATAAGGGCATCGGTTTAAAAAAACGACCCCGAGTCAATTGGCCAAAGCGGCAAACTGAATACCATAACGTTCTTTAAACTATTTTTTTTTGCTCGGTGAATGCATTGCAAGTGCAAATCGTGTAAAGAACAAAAGATAACGCAAAAGTCGGGTTTACATGATCACCACCCAAACGGGAAGTTAAAGAATGTAATGATATTTTCCGCTTTGGGAATTTTTCCATCCCTACGGTATATCGAAAACAGCCCAAGCAAATACTGTGTCATTTTGATAAGAATGCGAGGATTGTAAAACCAAACGAAATCATCAGTAAAACCGGCATTGTGAACTAAGCTTAGAAAACATTCACCTACCATTGAGAGTTAACATGCTCTGCTATCCTAACTAAATACATTGGAATAAATTCAAAGGCGGTTGGAAACTGCTGTAAAATCTGTAAGACGATAAAAATTGAATTAAAAACTGGTCTGTCAAAAACAAACGAAACGATCAAAAATTCTCTAAAACAATCAGAACTCGAGGGAGAAAAGTAAAAAAACAGAGAACACTCAACAAAAGAAAAACGCGGGAAGACATGTAGCTGGTAACATGGATACTATCCATGCTGGTAACAAGAACAAGTCAAAGATACGCACAGGAAAATATGTAGCTAGTAAAAGATGGGAAGAGTGGGGAAAATGTAGCTGCCGGGTAACATGGTTACTATCCACCCGTCATCCACGCTAGTAACAAGAACAAGTCAATGATGGTAAAGGATAAAAAGGGCGGGAAAATATGTCGCTGGCAACAACTGGTTGCAGATGGAAAGAGCGGGAAAAATGTAGCTGCCGGGTAACATGGTTACTATCCATGCGGATCTATGCGTCATCCATGTTGGTAGCAAGAACAAATCAATGATAGGCAAAGAATAAAAACCGCGGGAAAACATGTCCCTGGCAGTGCTGGTAACAAGCGCCGAGGACACGCAACGACAAAAGCAAATTAAAACAAACAAAAAGGTTATTCAGAAGTCATAAGGGATAAGAGAGATTTACAAACACAAACAAACTAACCTGCCACACACAGTCCAAGAACTGTAAGAACACGGGAGACCGCTGACTAGGGCACGATAGATGACCAAGTCTGTCCCGGAATCGGTGACCAAAGGATATCCACTCTTTTTCTATCAAAACCTGACAACGGCAATAATGACAGCAACGACAAAATTAATCGAATGCTTCAAAGGAAGAGGAACTTGAAGAGCAGCTGAAGTCTCGAACTATAGGAGCTCTCTGACTGGAAATTGCACAGCCGGTTTCTCAAACAAGAAACGCGCATGTGCGAATTCTAGAAAAACGCTATCGTGTTGTTCCCTTAGAGAATAAACTGTGCTCTACAAAGTCTCTCTCCGCCCCAGGTTTTCCTTGAAATCTCCCGGTCATTTACGCCACGGAGTAGTTTGGTTTCACGTGGCTTAAATGCGACCTAGTACCCGCATAAAGCTTGTCAATGTGGGTTAGGGGCTATTCAAATGATACCGGAACGACTTTCATTCTGGAACGAGTTCATTCCATCTCTATATATTCCTCTGTATTTTACCGACACGAAATTTCGTCCCCGAACAAGTCATTCCGGATTGAGCTTTTTCTGATTTTCAATCCGACTGAAATTCTCGTTCTGGTACGAAATTTAATTCTGGTATCATGTAAACTGAAACTGGGAAACTTCGTTCCGGATTGAATCTGGCAAATCGTGTAGTCTGCATTCTCAACCCTAGTGCTTACGCTTCTGACTCCGCTTCTCACTGGCCGTCATGCACAGAAGAACTCTGGGGTCGAGATTGGTATAGTTTGGGGCAAGTGACGCATGCGTATCTGGTCTGGCGCAAAAACCACGCGGGCGAGAACGCCTTAGGCTGAGCCGGACAATTTAATTATGTGAATGCAATGCGAACTTCACACTGGAACGAAACTCCTTCCGTAATGAACGTCATTCCGGTATCATATAAACATCTCCTTAGATACTTATGTTTCTGACTGCACTGTACCTGCAATCCTGTAATTGTCCGGTAGTACGGGTCCAAAAGCAGTTGAGCAAGTGACGTCAGTTGTGACGTACGATCCCATCCGTCACTGCAATGCACGAGGGCAGCGGCACCTTTATCGACAAACCTGGCAATTGTTACAGCCCCCTAAGACACAAGTAAGAGATGCAACAACCACAATGAATTTATCTACATGAAGCTGTGTTGGTAAAATAACGTCTAAAATTGACTAGGAAACTGACGCGTTTTTTTTTCTTTGGCGGGGGGGGGGGGGAGCCAGGCAGGGGGGGGGGGGTGGATAGATTACAATCAACTCTCTCTTTTTAAAGGCGGACACCTTTGGGATCGCCACTATGTTATTGTGTCCGTCTTAGAGAGGCGTCCGTCTTATAAAGAGTCAAACTGAAAGGAGTAAAGAAAGGCAGGGACCTACTCTAGTTGACCATTTTAGCGAGGTGTCTGTCTTAAGGGTGTCCGTTTATAAGAGAGATATCACTGTCATCAATACACTTAATATGACTGATAATAACGTTTTGTTTTGTTTGCAAAAGTGGTCTCTAACACAGGTACTCGGATAATGATCGTCTGCTTTATTCCGTAATTTACCTTGAGTATAGAAGTGATGTACGCAAGCCATTGAGTGGACTCCAGGTGCGACAGCCATTTTTTCTGTGCTGAGGACTCACACACTCCCTGCAGCCTGTACAAACTATCGCGTACAGCATGAATATTAGGAATATCAAGGAATAACAACTGGCAACCCTGATAACGGTTTATAGTGTCTTCTGTTCCCTTCCCCTGCAATACAAAAAAAAATACAACTTATTAACTGGGGACACAAGGTAAGAGAAACCCGGGGACTGGAAGCGTTTCGAATGCGCAGACTCAAGGCTGAACCCTTACGTCTATCTACCTTCTATCACTTAGTATTAACGCTGGCATTTTCTCTGCTAGTAGAGTCTATATTTTATAGCTCAGTGGGGGGTCGGAGATCTCATAAACCCTACACACTGAAGAGACCTTAAGTTAAAGTTTTAGAAAACATAATTGCAGTTCTTTTTTCTCACTTCTTTTCTGACTAAATTGCAATTTTTGGCTTCCTTGCTTCTTTATCTTATGGCATTTCCATGGTGTTTCCAAAACAATAAATTAAAGCTAGCTATTCTATATCAGTGCCTACCATAATCACTATAACACAACGATCACACGGTATCGGGCGGACAAATTTTCGACCGGTTGAGACCTAGAGACGTCTAGCCGTTCAAAGTTGCGTGTGAACAGAGCGAGAATATTGAACGATTTTGTGTGAACTAAGTCGCTTCTAGTCAAATTTTTCAGCCGGTCGAAAATTCGTCCGCTGCCGTGTATACGTGGCCGAAATCGGTGAAAAACATAATCGAAGCTCTATTTTCACAAGTTTTTAAAATTCCTTTCCAACTAAATTGGCTTTCCTATTTCTAAACGGCACCTAAAAAGGCTTTAAAGATAAATGCAGAGAAGACCATCACAGTTAAATACGCAGCTTATGCAGTAGCGAAAAGAACGTCTGAAAAGGCTTTTCTTCTACTTAAAAAGCGATAACAAATACTTTATCTAAACCTCACGAGGTGTCCGACCGCCTTCTGAGATATGGAATGCAGACCTTATCTCTTGAGGAACGTCATTTTTAGTTTCAAAATAAAGAGGAGACTGCATAAGTGAGCAACAAACCTTTAACATATTTCCGCCGGCAGCGAACATCGACCGTGCATCAAATATAACAAGCTTGTCCGTGTACTTGTTACATGTTCTTGCCTTACTTATGACAAGCTCATCGTCAATAGAATTCTGAACAGGTACAGGGGTAAAAGATGACAAAGCAAACCGTTAATCAAAACCAAAGAAATAGAGAGATTAAGAGTCACTTTTACGCCAAACGGCAGACGTGAATTTGTACCACGAGACCAAGTTTTTCCCTTATGTTCCCTTTACTTGTAATGCTTCTACACAAAAATAAGTAGTTTTATGCCGGTTATAACCATAGGAATCGTTCGGGACTGTTTTTATCTGCTTATTTTCTATTCTGAGAAGTTCTCAACTTGAGTCTGACGTTTGCCGTTTGCAGTAAACGGGAATCTTAATCTCTTTCAGATGGGAGGGGGGGGGGGGGGGGGCGGTCATCCAGACCTTCAGATAAGAGGTGGGGGCCCGGTCTTGAAAAAGATGTCAAAATTTTTTGGGAGACGATTGTAGTCGTAATATATGGACGGTTTCTTTCCCACTATATTTGATCCAGTTCTGTTCTCTATCCAGGATTTTGACGCTTTTTTTATAAGGAACGTATGACCCTGGTGTGTCCCACAAAAGATATTTTGAGACCAAGGAGAAGGATCGTCTGAATCGAGGAAGTTTGCTGACTCTCGTTATCAACGCTTTTTCCGCTTCTCCAATGTACTCTGTACTCCACTCAGTCTTAATATTCCTCACCATGTCCTTCTCCTTCACATTTGATGTAAAAAACTGGTTCCGCCAAATAAGGATTTCTGCGAGATGAGGATCATTTGACACAAGGAAGTCTCCCTTTCAAGGTTCTTTCCGGTTCTCCAATGTACCACATCCTAAATTGTTGATATTCCTCACCAGGTCCTCCCCCTTCCTGGTCCCGACATTAATTGATTACGCCGGGGGGTGGGGTCCTTGGGGTCTATTCAAAAGCTGCCTGAAGGTATTTCCCGCGAGTTGTGGTGGTGAGTGAGTCTATAGCTCTTAAATTAAACATTTGACAGTGAGTGTATTAGGCCAACAGTGTATATGGGAAATTAAATAAATGTATCGCGTCCCAATTTACCTTAAACACAGGACCAGTTTTTGGCTGTGCACACCTCATAATAAAATTTCCTTTTTTAGCATTGTACCAGCAAAGGACAGGAAGACGGCCCTGTTAAAACAGAAACAGAATAATTGGACTGACGAACAACATGATCATGTTCGTGATTTACTGGCAAATAAGCGCATTTACCGACTGTAGAAAGTCAAAACTCGAAATTCTTCAAAAAAAACATTCACACACAAACAATTGAAAATACCTTGCTTCGAAATGAAGCACAGCATCTTAATGTAGAGTCCTGTAAATAATAACAACAAAAATACCTTTCATCGTCAACAATAAAAATACCGTAACCAGAGTGCAAGTTAACACATAGGCTTCATGTACAGGCAGCACTAAAATATAACAAGCAGCCCTAAAATATGACAATTCTTGACACTCCGAGCGGAAGAAAATCAACTAAACAGTAAGCTGTTTGGACGCAACGGATTACACGGGCAGCAAATTCATGCAACGGCTTTTTGTGCCACATTGCAATACTGCTCGTTTCAACAGTCGCGCGAGCAATTCGTCGCCCGACCGTAGAATAATTCTTTGTTATAGGTTGCACAAATTGTTAAGCAACAAGTTGCTGGCACAACACTGTTGCGCAACAAGATGAGCGCGCGAATGGTAAAACAAGCAACATTACTATGCCACTCGTAAAACAACAATGTTGTGCAAAACGTTGCACGAGTTTGTTGCCCGTATTACTGTAACTAAACCCTTAACCAGCGATAACGCAACAAATTCGTGCAACTTTTAGCTCGAAACTGATCGAACGACAAGGTTTAGTTTTCGGGTGACATTTTGCAATGTCTTTTGAGCACAGTTGCGCAAAGCAGAAGCTTTGCAACCAGTTGGCACAGCCTGAAACAGACATGTTGCTCGCTCGGGTGGAAAAACAAGCAACACCCCTCATCAACTTTTAACGCAAAAAGCCTGCGTAGCCGGTGAACTCAGTGAGTGCTTTTTGGAAGTGGAGCCATCGCTCGTAGCGAGAGTCGAAGACGCGAGGGATTACTGGAAGAGGCGAGACCAGGATGGAAAATCCCGCGCCACCTCAACTGGACACATCTCCATTCTTTCCAAGGGTGCTTTTGTGGTCTTTAACAGCCGAGCGCGAGGAATAGCACCTCCCCCTCCTACACCCCCACCCCTCCCCCCTAATCCCTAATTTTACAATTGTCACTGACGGTGCAATCCACGAGTCACCTTTTAAAGCATAAACACTAGATAAACTTTACCTGTATTTCTGCAGGCACATAAAACAGGGGAGGATACGAATTACAAAGCAGGAACTGCTGATTGACAACGCTCACACGCCAGGCATCAGATACCTAACAAATATACAAATATAAATAAATGATCTCTACAAAAGTGTTTAACACCCATTGATAATTGATGAAAAGGGTTAAAAATACAAAAGGAGGCCTAAACCTACCCCAAAGCTTTAAGAGGGCCACAATTTCACGCATGCACACGACCACATTAACTGTATAAAGTGTGTAAAAAGCTACCTCTATTGTCCTTCTTACAGTTCAATGCCACATTTGAAAAACATGGGTACGTTTAACGTGCATGAGCTATTTTGAATGCTTCAGTGTAACCGTACCAGAAATCGAATCTTTTAATCCTAAATTTAGACTATCTTTGTGTGAAACTGGGTATTGCTGTACATTAATGAAAACGCGAAACGCTGCACACAGCTGAGTCGATCCTCATACTATAGATTCACTTTTCTTTGTCTTTCCTACGCACATCTGGTGCAAAATAAACAAACTGTGAAAGTACTATGAATATCAACTCACCAAACGTTGTTTAGAGGGAAGACTCGAAGGCTTTAAGGTTTCTTTATGGTTTCTTAAGATAATGTGGCTCGTCAAATACAGAATAGCTAAGAAATGTCACGATTTTCATCATTGTTGTAGATGGTTGCATCGTCTTTATTAACGATGTTGTCACGTGCTATTCTACTTAATGGTGATTCCCCCATTCATCCAGAACGTTTCGCATTACATCAGAGGTGTTAACATTTTTTCCGCACAGGCAAGCATGTTACGTGCGAGTGAACGAGGCAAACGCGAAAGGGAAAAGACAGAAAAGGCCAGAAGGGACCGTCATAATCTTTCTAAAGGACAGTAAAGACAACCTTTCCTCGCAGAGGCTGCAGTATAAACAAGCAAAGAAAAAAACAAAACACACACACGGAAAACAGTAGATAACATTTTTTGAGACGGATTTCAATATGATAGAGACTTTTCCCATTATGTCCACGCTTACAAGTAACAAAACGTAAGGGTGACCGGTGGTTTTGATACAAAGTCGTTTCGATACAAACTCAAGCAATGAAATTGCACAAAAAATTTCGATCACTTTAGATATAGTTTGCGCGTGAACCAGAAAAACATTTTGGGTGAATATTCTTCGTTCGTTAAGTCAAGTACCTGCAACTATCTACAACTCGACTGAATAAACTTGCATCGAAACGACTTTGTACCGAAAAGACCGGCAACCAGTGTAAGCACCTGCTGTCTTGCAAACTCTTCATGAAAATCATATACACTCCACCCACTTAATTCTGTATCCTTCGGAAAAGCCCTGCATAGAAGAGAAACACTTCCCAATAAAATTCACAGCGTTTCTACTCTAAACATCACACAGGAGGAATGCGAGAAACCGCAACGAGTGCAAGCAGAAGGGAGGGAGTTAAAAGGGGAGCATTCATGTTTCTTGCTATTCAACACGTGAATTCAGTGATCATTGTAAATCACATGCATTGTAAATGACTGCACGACAATATCGTGGAGAGACTGCATAAAAGCACCGCCCACACCCCTCGCTCAAAGGAACGTTGGACTAGGTAACATTTCATTTTGACTATACAAAGGATACATAGATCTCATGCATGGCATGCAATTAACACTGCTCTCCAAAGTTAAATAGACAAATGAGAGGCAGAAACATCTCCCATTGATGCCTAGCTAAAGCTGATATTGTGAACTTTAGGAAATTGTTATTCTTCACTTACTTCACATAATGCACTGACGGAGGGTTGTCCACAGCATTCAAAGCAAGATATTCTAATCTCTGATAAAATACACTGATGTAATAGTTCAGGAACCTAAAGGAAAAGACAAACAGTCATGACTTCTGCAATTAGATGTACTTTTAGCAATCTGCACAAAAAAAATGGGTGCAATTTAAAACCATGCACTAAATTGTGGAGCACAACAACCCTGATGCTCATACATCAATATATCAATAGCCTAAATTTGTACTCTTAATACTTACCATAAATTTGAAATGTAGTAGCATTGAAGTAAATCAGTAGCAAAGTTATTCAAGAAAACAATAATTGATTAACTATTATCAACAATTATTATTATACTTTAAACCACGTTTAACATAAACTGATTAAAGGGAGCATGAAACAATAACCTAGGGGAGCTCATCTGTGACAGCTATTATCGTCCTGTACAGAGCTACACTACAATCCTGGTCAAAATGTTTGGGACACTTTGTCTTTTATGCCTGGAAATTGCAATTCAAGTTGATCCCCCTCCCCACCCAGTTAGTGTTAGGTGTTATAATGACGTTCACTTGACACATCTTGCCCAGTTTATAGACCTATCTCTGAACGGGGAAGGGGGGTTGTGGGGGAGAAACCTTAGGAGTGTGTATTTCTGGTTACCTGCAAATTCCATACACAAAATGTGAAAAAAGGAAAGAGTCCAAAACCCTTTTGTAAGATGAATCATTTTTAGAGTATAAAATTAAATATTTACTACATAATGTATTGCTTACATTGCAGGCGGTATTGGCTCAGCCTTCAGTCTCTCAGCAACACTATTTATCGAGCCAGAAACAGCATTGAAAGCTGCAGCCAGTATTCCAGCACCTAGTACCCCTGATGTACCAGTGGGAACAAGAAGGGGTCCATCTGACTCATGAGAGCTCACACCTGCCACACTGCTACTGCTACTGCTGCTGCGAGACAAAATCTGAAAACTGCTACGACTGCTGGAATGTGTGATAGAGTGAGTGACATTTTCGGCTGAGTCATCTGTGGGGGGAACATCTAAGTTTTGGTTTGGCAGCTGTTTTCCTAGGAGGTGAAATTATTCCATAAATATGTACTCTGCCTACAGCCATTATGTAAGGTTCCACAAGAGGTTATCCCCAAATTCTGACCTCTAACTACAGATTAACCACCCCAAACTAAGGAAAGCACTTTAGGGGTCATTGACAGAGATTCATTGAAACATAACTTACATTTTTTGATAAGGGTCTGCAATATCAACAGCACCATGTAATATAACCATCAGCAACATATGCTAGGCTTCGTACATGTGCTAGGTACATTAGGAATTTTTGGGTGTGGATGTGCCACTGGGACCATGGAACACTTAGTTTATACCAGAGCTAGTTCAGTTGAATTTTGCCAACCTATACTAGAATAAACTCCCGAAGTTCTCCTCCCCCAACCTAGAGTAGCTGTTTTCCAGAAACTACTGAGGTCACTAGCGTAGTCCAGCCAAAACAAAATCAATTTGATTTTTTTATATTTTTGAGCGGCAATTCCCGGTTTCCCTAGTCTAGACTTAAATCTTCAACCAATTGATTAATTAAACCTTCAAGTCCTTCCCCATCAGAACCAACAGACTGCAGACTTGCTTGCTTCAGATACTCCTGATTGTTTGGTTGCAAAGAGGCAAGAAGTGAATCTGGACTGGACTGCATACTGTTGGGATCAGGAGGCATGTAAAAGGTGCTCAAATATTGAGGCTTGTTCATGAATATTAAACGGATTGTTCGGAAGTCCCAGCATTGCACAGTCAGTGTCTTTACATCAGAGAAACCAGCGTTGCCACTCACAGTTCTAGATACAACCTTAATAAGCAAAACGCAAAAAAAAAAAACATTTAAAATGTTATAGATAAGCACAAGAGATCAAGATCTTGATGTTGAAATTGATCATTAGAATTAGCGGCTGTTTTTAAATAGTTACTGTAAGTATTCAGGAAGAAGACAACCTTTCCAAAAATGATGCCACACTCAATGGAGAAAATAAAAAAGAAGGTCCAAGATGGCAGCTCCAAAGTGGCCTTTTTTTGCTTATGACAATCTAAGCGTTAAAGGGGCTATGTAGGGGCTCATTAATTTGTGGTCAAACACTTTTGAGGAAATGAGGCCACAATATGTCATTGTGCATACACTGTAAGGTCAAATACAGTTGAACCCTGATAACTCCAACTCAGATAACTCGAACTCCCCGGTAACTCGAACTAAGTCCAATTTCCCTTGGATTTCACCCCACTTTTCAGTCATTTTTACTCGCTTATTTCGAACTCGGATAACTCAAATTCTCCGCTAACTCGAACTAAATTTCCTTTCCCTTCATCAAATTTACCACGATAACTTAATTTCTGGTTCTTGTAACTCCACTCAGATGCCACCCCATTAGCCCTTCTTATTATATAAGGGTAAAAGGTGCAATGAAGAGATTACGTTTTATCTTAAGAAAATGCCTAATCATGTTACCGTTTCTGATGAAATAAGTTAAATTTGCACTACACTATACACTGAAGTACTGAAAAATCAGTAACTATCAATTCTTAACAAGGCAAATTGAATTTTTTCAATCAACCCTGATAACTCGAACGGTTTCTTGTTTTCCTTCAGAGTTCAAGTTACTAGGGTTCTACTCTAGAAGTGGTTATACAGTCATGGATCCTTGGCCCCAATCTCCCAGCCAAGGCAGCAGTCACACAATCATGTGGTCGGATCGGGAATAAGTCTACACCTCAAGCCACTAATCTAAGAGATCTGACACTAGCGCTTTAAAAGTGCAGGTATGAACAAAATCATTTGATACAGTACTTTCTCGTCTTCTCCTCTATCCACTGACTGAATATTGTTTAGTGCTACTGACATTGACATGTCCTGCAAGAAAAAATCCATTAGGTGCTATGGTATATGCACTGTATGCAACATTCATGACACATGTTTTAAAACTCCGATTCTAAACAATGTTATAGAGCATGACTGAGGTGCTTTAAGGCCCACTGGAGTAGCATGATTATACTTGAAGTGGCCTGATTAATACGTTAAGTTTATTGTAATGACCTTTTCAAAAAATCAATGAATAACTACTTTTTGGACTATTTTATATAAACTGAAGCATTAGGATTATGTAATAAATGGAAAAGCAAAATTTGTTGACAATTTTTTTACAGCCAAAAGTTTAAAGAAATTGCTTCTTTTTAAGTTACTTACAATATTATTATTATAAACAACTGAAATTATTTCAATACTCACATATGTATACCCAGCTGCAGTGAGACCAGACAGGTGACAAAGAATCACAAGCCTACAGAAAAAATTATAACATCAAAATTGGGTTTTAATTGAATCAGTTTCTCATAATCAATTTTAATTTCTGGGTAATCTCAACACTGCAAAGCATTAGTTTACCTAAAATTTGTGAGATACATTCTTCCAATGCCTCTGTGTTTACTGACTTCAATGACAACATCGTCAATAACCATTTCCACTTTTTCTGCCTCACCTGGAAAAATTATAAATATTTAACTTTACTAAGAAATACAGAACTTTACTACTATCCACACCTGGGCCAGGTTGTAAACCCAGGGTTAGTGCGACATTTGAATTCAGATAATTATGAAAGTTAAAAAAGCAAATTCAGTATAATTCTTTTTGTTTACAATTTGATGATTGGATACTCTGAAAGAATAGAAACAATGAACCGACAAAATGTTTTTGAACAAAAGAAATGGAAACCCGGATTAAAATTTAACCCCGCGTTAGCGCTAATCAGCCTTCGAACAAATGGGCCGTGCAGAACGAGATAGACATGGGGGAGCAAACAAAAATGACAGTGAACGTAAAGCAGTGAAATTCAATACAGTGTACATGCTTGAGGGTGGAACTAATTTTCACTCAAATAACTCACATAAGCCCTAGATCTGAGTTGAGTGATTTTTGATTCTAAAAAATCTTGCCTGGCACAGCCTCTTGGCCCTACCTGGGAAATCAGCTACAGCATCTCCAAATGCAACAGGAATCTCATATCCTGTCTTCTTCTTACAGATAGAGTAAAGCTCAAAATCAACACACCATCTTGGAATAGGCTAAAGATAAAAATGTAATAATAATAAAATTTGTTTAAATGTTTTACTCACATATACAGCTGTAGATTAATAAAAATATATATTTACAAATGCATTTGAAGACTACTGATTATTTGGGTGGTTAAATGATACTGGAGGGCTATGTTGGACTAGTCAGTTAGTTTGAAGTACCTGTTTAAGTAAACAAGTTAGTGTTAGAAGGCGCAGATCACATTTTCAAAACTAAAATGTTATCGAATATGAGCTTACGTTTCCCTTAGCATAATTAGCCGGACTTTCGGCATGAAATGCCTTTGAAGACGACTTTTTGGTGCAGACTATAAGTCCATAATACTCACCAGAGCCTGCTCGACACACCAGGATGACTTGGGTACATAAAAATAAATACCAAGCCTCATTAATTACGCAATTTATCGACAACATTTTTCCTTTGTTCTGTTACTGGAAATTTAAGCCGCCCCAGCAGTGCTTATGATCGAGATACTTGTAGCGTGCTATGTAAAGTTTATACTGCATGGCTGTACACGGCCATCTGAACTGATAGCTCAACAGCGAGAAGTGTTAACGTTTCCGTAGCAAATGTGATGCACGACAACCTTATTCCCAGAGTTCTCTTACAAGGTAGCACACATAAATGCACACTTACATGAAAGTTGCCCAAAGTACACTTCGGTAACACTTTCGCAACATTTTGGTAACAACGAAGATATGTCATTTTCATATTGGGCAGCAATTAAATCTTTTGATTTTGGAACTGAAGATAGTCCACGTCGAGTGAGTGATTCATTTGCATATCTCAACCCCACAGCGATAACTTAGTGAAATGCCCTTTTGGCATTCACAAGTTAAAAAAGATGCTTGTCCTCTTGAAATGTACTGGTGTGAAAATTTTTTTTTTTCGGTTGCTTATTAACATGTCTGGTCAAGATGACTGCAAACCGAAAGTCTGTCCAGACAAATGGTCATCTTGGCCAGACGTTGTCCACTGACCAGCCGTTATCACTATTCTTATCAACATCAATATCATTTTCAGTGTAACTGTACCCATTACTACTCAAAGAATGTTAATTCATACCTGAGAAGCTTTCAAAGTCAACTCTAGGAAAACTTCACCACAGATATTGTCTTTAGCAGAGCTTCTTCCTAGAGGATACCAACAAGCTGTTGTGTCTTCTGTTAAGAATGCTAGTGGAATTTGAATTCGCCCCATGAAATCATCACGGTTGAGAGTATCATAATCCCACAGATCAATCTGTATGTAGTGTTGGAGGCAGCAAAAGAGTGCATTCTCAACTAAAAATCAATGGAGAAGTCCAAAATTAATAATGTTATCGGGTAATATACCAAGGGCCCTTTCCATTTATCAGAACTGCCGGCCAGATTATTCTTGTCATAATAAGAATTTCACTTTTAATCAAAACTTATCCAGCCAGATCAGTCAAATCCTAAATAGTTGCTTGAAGGACATGGTTTTTCAACAAAATGTTTTGGAACAAGTCTATTTAATTGTCAAACTGACTGGTCTGGTCATGGTCCAGCTTGAAAGTTCTGACTTTTGGAAAGAGCCCTAACATTACATATTAGGTGCGTTCCTTTGAGATGATTCTGATCAGGATCAGTGATCCATGATCCAAGTGATCTTGGATCGCTGATTGTGATCCGGATCATCCCAAAGGAATGCACTCATCATTCCAAACATAAGAGCCATAAATTATCTATATGTTACTGGTCAAATTTGATTTCAGGTTAATTTTGATTTAAGGTGACTCAACCCAGTTTTTTTGGGGGGGTACCATCCTACTTTGAAGCTCTCTGGTATCCCCACCTTTACTTTTATCGTAAGTCTAACACATAGAATGGATAACATATAGATCAATCTACAATATAACATAAAATTTTTGGCGATCGGAGTAAATGTCATGTGGTTATAATGCCACACCCCTTTGAGGTCTGAGTCGAAAATCTGCTGTTGCCGGCATTTTTTCATGAAAATCTCTTGTCTACACATAGTGCGCATTAGTGCCTTGCGCTGAACAGAGTTTCACCAAAATCGCAAACACCCAATTCGAGAAATTCAGCGGTTTCCAAATTTAGGTCATAATTTATGCGAAAATGATAAGCAAACTTTACACGGATTATATCTAATAAACTATGAGATTCATCTCTTCATTTTGGGCATCGTTATAACAAATGGGTCCTTGCAAGTCAGCAAAATGCTTTAGGGCCTTGTAAATGCGCGCGATTTCGAGCAAAGCAAACATATAGAAATTATAGTTTTCGCTATTTGTTGATGTTTGTCAGTGTTTAAGAGTCTTTCTCACGAAAAAAGCATTTTCTTAAAAATTCGTAGTTTTTTTCCTTCAAATTTTTTCAGGGCGACAATTGATTAACTAACTACCTGGACTCTGAATTTAATGGTCATTGAAAAACTGTGACATTATCTTCTATAAGCCCAAACTTGAGTAAACATTGAAGATTTTTAGCGTTTTGGCCGAGTTTGTGCTTTGGGAGTTGTCTATTGTTTCTAGTCTGTCATTATACAGCATTCTTGTTCAGCACGCATGCAATGACCGCGCTTGGCTGACTTCCGAATGCTCACCGAGACACGATAATTTTGGTACAGTAAGACAGGCCACCGCGTGATACATGCAGTGTTTTCTAGATAGATGTTACAAACGTAAATATTCATCTAAATCATTTTCTATCAAGCACCTTCTAGAAAAGCAGGATAGAAAAGTATTTCGTAAGGTATCTGGCATAGACTGACACCCTCTAAGGGGACTATTACCCAAGAAGAAAGTATCGACTTACAATTTAAGGAATCGAACAAGTCAGTATCCGAAAGTTAATACAGATAGATTCAAGAACTCTTACATTAATAGCTTAATTTTTAAATACAATTTAGCTAGAGCGTTTTTTTTTTTTTTTTATTGTAAATAACTTAGATATATATACTTTTTACTCAAATATTGTAACATAAGATATGTATTTTTTATCTTGTGTGGAAATAAAGACTACTATACTATACTATATACATAGAGGTTTAACTCACAATTTTTAATCAATTCTCGTGCTTCTTGTGCCTTTGCAAAAAAATCAAGAAGTGCTACAGACTAAATCTACTTACTATTAAAAAATTATCATTTTTTCATAGGTTTAATGCAAGCCAATAATTAAACCAACTCGTGATATCATATCTCAGTGAGCATTCGGAAGTCAGCCAAGCGTGGTCATTGCACGCGTGCTGAACAAGAATGCTGTATAATGACAGATTAGAAACAATAGACAACTCCCAAAGCACAAACTAAGCCAAAACGCTAAAAATCTTCAATGTCTACTCAAGTTTGGGGTTATAGAAGATAATGTCACAGTTTTTCAATGACCATTAAATTCAGAGTCCAGGTAGTTAGTTAATCAATTGTCGCCCTGAAAAAATTTGAAGGAAAAAAAACTACGAATTTTTAAGAAAATGCTTTTTTCGTGAGAAGGGCTCTTAAACGCTGACAAACGTCAACAAATAGCGAAAACTATAATTTCTATATGTTTGCTTTGCTCAAAATCGCGCGCATTTACAAGGCCCTAAAGCATTTTGCTGACTTGCAAGGGCCCATCTGTTATAAGGATGCCCAAAATAAAGAGATGAATCTCATAGTTTATTAGATATAATCCGTGTAAAGTTTGCTTATCATTTTCGCATAAATTATGACCTAAATTTGGAAACCGCTGAATTTCTCGAATTGGGTGTTTGCGATTTTGGTGAAACTCTGTTCAGCGCAAGGCACTAATGCACACTATGTGTAGCCGAGAGATTTTTACGAAAAAATGCCGGCAACAGGAGATTTTTGACTCAGACCTCAAAGGGGCGCGGCATTATAACCATGTGACATTTACTCCGATCGCCAAAAATTTTATGTTATATTGTAGATTGATCTATATGTTATCCATTATATGTGTTAGGCTTACGATAAAAGTAAAGGTGGGGATACCAGAGAGCTTCAAAGTAGGATGGTACCCCCCCAAAAAAACTGGGTTGAGTCACCTTAACCTAGACTGACTCTTGATTCTCCTAGTCCCAGAAGACAAAAGAAATTGAGAATCAACCAAGGTTAAAAAATCTTAACCAGAAATCAAATTTGACTTGTGACATATTATATGTTTAAAGTTGGGTAATCAATCAATTTTGAAAAAATTTTCATTTGCTACAGCTGCTTAAAAACGTAATGACAGCCCTGTGTGACATTACAAAATGCAACATGCAGGAGTAGTTTGTTGTTGTGTACAACTCAAATTTTTTTTAAAGCTATCAAGGTATTCCCTCAAAATTCATGGCTGAATTGATTATACAGCTGTAGGTAAATCAGAGTCATCTTCTCACCTGGTTCATTCTGCATCAGCTGTGGTATGCCACTCATGTCAAATTGTAAAGTCTCATGCCAAGTTGGGTTGACCGTGCTATACCGTACAGATGTCCGCTGCTCTTGATTACCAACAATAACTATACAGTATGGATCTGATTTGCCAGTAGGGTCCATTACAGGAAGATTTCTCCCCTCAACAACTGTTACAAAGAAAAACCATTTCAAATATATGCGGCCATGTGCTTCAGCAGAAATTTGAAGCACAATTCTTAAACCGAAAGAAGACCTTCAAGCTAACAGCATCACCTAAAAAAGTTCCTAGAGCAAACCTGTAAATCCCTCTAAATGTATTTTTTCCCAGCAAAAATAATATTTTTTTACATTTTTTTCCATCTCCAAAAGGGCTGTTAACAAACTCTAGCCAAAAAGAATTTGCACAAAATATCTATCCCACAAAAAAAAGCCTTGAAAACAAGTCTACTGTCTTGCACTCATTATTAGCTGAATGGTCACGCAATGTCATACTTTCAAGTGATGACCTTAATGCAAATGGCTCGAGTATTGACACGGGACTTCCAGCTTATAATAGACCTGGACTTTGGATAGCCCTATCCAGGGGATAAGTATTAGGAAAACCTTATTGCATTATCCACTGGATGGAAATTTATCCGGTGGATAGTGTTAACCAACCTTTAAACAACTGAGGCCTGTATAATTTGTACGAAGCACATGGTCACCCATATTGTGCTCTTTCAACGTAATTTATTTATAACTTCTTGGTAAGAACAATATTTGGCTCATTTATGCAATGTTATGGAACAATATTTTATGGAACAATTATTTTTTGAAATATTTTTAAAGATAAATGAGCTTCTATGCAAATTTAACCTTTAAAGTTACATCACGTTTGTTCGCACAGTATTATTATAACTTTACTTTTTACGATTTTCCAATTTATAACCAAAACAGAGGTGGTTGCTATCAGAAAGGCAAATGCCATTATTCAACAACACCACCTTCAAAAGATAGAACGTTCCATTCCGCATTATGGTAATTTTAAGATAACCACCAGAACTGTAAACGTTGGAACAACAGTTCTCAGCTGGAATTTCGCCACGAATTCAGTAAAGCGAAAGAGAACATTTAATTAAAACTCATTAAGGTTACATAAGCTCACAATTTTGGCTATTGTACATGCATGCTCTTAAGACCAAAAAGAAGCGGGCATAAAACGACAATAGAACTCGCAATAAGCTATTTTTTGCTCGTCTCTATTGTTCTAAAAACAAGTTCATGGTAGGAATTTGGCTATTTTACCTGTAATGGTGAGTACAGCAGCACCGATGCCTCTTTTTCGTTGTTCGTCCAACAATCCAGCGAGGTTTTTGGAAGTGCTGGGAAGTCCGCCATCCCCACTGTCACTGCTTCCGGCACTTGGGGTACCATTCGGTACATAAAACATGACCTTTCTTTCACAGAATAACTAATATAACCAAGGGTTTCAAAAGGAAAAGGTTTTTTCTCCTACCGCGGCCCATTTTTCTCGGAATGCTCTCTTCAGCAGTGTTCAGACGTGTGTTTTTGGACGTGACGTATTACCGTGACTGAATATACTTCGTGACCTCAGATTTTGCCTCGTTCCGGTCCTAGGCGATAAGAAACCTCGTTTTCACGAGGACTTTACTAGTTTCCAGCCTTCTATCATCTTTTTCTAAAAACAACAACATGGCGGAAAGTAGGCGCGTTGAAACAAGCCCTCCTTTATTTCATTCTTTGGAGAAGGTGTATTTAGGATCAACCGAAAAAGTGGCCCCCAGGTGAGATTTATGAGCTTACTTTTTCTCTGTGCAAGGGTCATGCGTTGACTTTCCTCAGTATATTTTAGATAATTATTACATAGAGATGTGCACCCTTCCGTGTTTCCGGCCCGTATAAGAGCTGAGCTCATACTCTTTTTTGTCAACCGCGAAGTGAGGCGATCTGCAAAAGCAAGATATTTATTAGCTACATGTAATCTAAATTGTTTGATATATACCTTTTGATATTGCATGGTGATTCAAAAGTTTTTATAAAGTCGCATACATTACAAGGTGCGGTTTGTTTCTCAATCGCCCAGCTTATAGGATCAGAACGTCCCTGAGATCTGAAATCCCTGGGAGCGCTCTTAACATTAGCCTTATTATTTAATTAATTTGGTTGCAACGTGGTTGTAAATTGTTTGCCACAAAATCTTAATTACTCTGGATAAACTCGAATGTCTTAGGAGATTTGCACATTAGTTTGCAAGACTACTCTATTGTCTAATGCTGACCATCGCCATTCTGGGAAGTATCAGGGGTAACCAACTGAGATGAAAAAAATCTTTTGAAAAATCCTATACATCATTCAGTTTCAGCATGCCTTGTTCCTCATTCCCGGTCAAGTTCAACTGCATGAAACTGTGTAAAACAATAATAATTGACTATTTTACACCTGCACTACTGCAAACTTTAATAAGACCAGGGTTGTCAAAATGATTTGAAGTAGCCGGAGAATTAAAGTGAGTAGGCGGCACTCGGGGCCGGAGGTCCCCCAGGAGGCAAGGGGTCTGGGGGCCGCCTAGGCACCCAGCGGGGTACAGGGGCAGCGTCCCGTTGGGGGTCCATGGGGCGAAGCCCCCTGAAACAAAACAGATTTGAGGTTTTCGCGCTAGCTGAAATTCGCTCTCCTGAGAGCAATGCTAACAATCCTGAGTATTTTGAATGAACATCATCATTTTGTTTTTTTTTATTCCCCATTTCATTATTCTCTTAGATGCCATATCCTAGTACATGTTAGGTCCATATTTGTTTGTTTACAATAATAATGTTTACTATTTCTCAGATTTTTTTAATGATAACAGATTAAGAGTGACAAAATTACCGTAAAATCACCGGGAAGAAAAAACTTACTGTTGGTTAACAAAAACTAGTTTACTTTAGAACACTTTTGTATCAATAATATCAACAAACGCACCTTCACTTCTTGCTCTTTTGCTAAAAAAGTTGACCAGAGAGGACTGTCGTTTAGCCATTTTCTCATATAAACTCCGAATTTTCAAGTTTCCCAAGACCAAGTGTGGATTGAGCAAGTGTAATTGGATACCAAGAGCGGGAATTTTTATTTGTTTCCTTTGGTTGCATTGCGTTATCGGCACGTGCGCAAGTCAAACTTTGAAAATTAAAAATGCTTTTCTTGCGGGCAATTTTCTGTATAAGAATGAAGTTTCAGACAACTTTCCTTGAAAGATTCATCATATCATGCACAACTCTTTTATTGGCATCAATCCATGAAAAACGAAAATGATGTTCTACACGTCTGAAAAAATTAACCAACGTTTTGGAATGCGTCATGTTTGTCAGCCAATTTCATGTACATTGTAAGATAGGTACTTTAAGACATCGCATTTCATTTGATTCGATTTCAAACGCAAACTCGTACCAGATGAGTGCGAAAACCACTCGAAAGCTTCGGCGTGTCTTTTATTCTTCATTGTGAACGAACGATTATTTTAAAGACTAGGTAAACAAACCCGTCGCATGCATCAACGCTATTTTTATGCGCTTCGTTGTGTCATATTACGGCTAAAGAAAGAAGTAATCGGGAGTGGATTAGAAAACACGTTTCAAAATCACGAAAAAGAACATTCAGGACATGATGAAAACAATTTCTTTTTCTATTCTTTTTTCTACTTTACAACTTTTTTTTAATCCTCTATTTTTCCCTTTCTCCAGCAATTTACAGCCGGCGAAAACCTCAGAGTAGCTGGTGATAGCGCCGGTCGCCGGCGCATTTTGAAAACCCTGATAAGACTATGAAAGATTTGTTGCCACAGAGTAAATTCCTAGACTTTTGACATATCTTCCAGTAAAATACACAATTCTGTTGTTCCACTTTTGTTTTAAATGAATTATTAATTTATTTGACTTGACGGTTTGAACAAAGGTACCACACGGCAACGATAAGGCAAGATTCGCAATAACAGCAGTGTTAAATTGTTCTTTAATATCTGTCTGGTGATGTTTTCGCTAATGACTACTGTATCAACTTAGCACCCACTGCTTGCCTGAAAAGCAGACAAATACATTTCGATTAACCGTCTTCATTGCAAACCACTTGAATTGCAGGTAAAATCTGACACAATAACACAATGTTCACAGATGCCTTAATTAGGGGGCAGCAGACCACTTGTAAAGGAAATGTATCAGGCACTCCTATTTTTTCCCTTCCCCCCCCCCCCAAAAAAAAACCACCAGATCAGAGTTTAGTTTATGTGTTACCATTACATTTTTGATTTCTGTTTTTCTCTTGAATAGGGTGTCACCTTTCGGACTAGGGCCTTAAATTGGGTAAAAATTTTTGTTTGTCTCATCCTTAAATAGGGTTGGGGTTTAGGACCGTAGGACCTTCCCCCCCTCCCCCCGGGATTCATGCTTTATTATTTGGAAAGTTCACCCTTCTGGTTTCTTGATTCATTAGATATCAGAAGATTAAAGAAACATTTCAGCAAAAGTATGGTTGTGACCCAGAATTCTATGCGAGAGCACCTGGGAGAGTCAATATTATTGGTAAGCAGAAATAGGTGGTTTATTATGAGTTGTGGTCAACTCGCAAATTTGTTGAATTCAAAGCAATTATTTGTTAAATTAATTATTAACAAAAAATAAAGGGAATTAATAATTAAATTATGGCAAGGCTCGAAAAAAAAATTGAATTCCAGCTTGTCCTTTGGGCAAGCAGCTCTCCCATTGTTTTTGTTCCAGGCCACTTCTTGCTTGTCTTAGTTAATGATTTTGTTTGAGGATGACTTGTTTGGAGCCTTGCCTACTATGCAAATAAGCTTTTAAATTTACTTGCCCTTCAAGAAAATCAAATTGCCCCAAACTACTGGATGAGACTGTTTTTGAGCCCTGTATGGGCTTAGTAAATCTTTACTAATCTTGTATTCTTATAATTATTTTATCTATCACTGACAGCACAGCAAACTATTGTGAATTATTATTGTTTTGCTAATTAGGAGAACATATTGACTATTGTGGCTATGGTGTTCTACCGATGGCCGTGGAGCAGGATATTGTTATAGCAGTGGGACAAAATGATAAGAAGATGCTCAACTTGTCTAATACTTTCAACAGCTTTCAGTAAGTTAGCATAAGAAACTTACTATAAACCCTTGAGTAGTAAAAATCCTCTCTTAAAAGGGCCATGTCATCAGGATATTGCTCTTTTAGGTCATTTCTCTGCAAATGCCATTACTTACAGCCTTAACCCAATTATACACAAAATGCCCCTGTAGAGTTATAAAAAAGATAAGTTATCTAAAAACTTTCATCAGGGAGCACTATCACTAACAATGTTTTTCTTGCCATCCATAGCAACCGATGACAGATGATGATGATTAAATAATTAGCAATTAATGAATTCGGCTTTCTTAGGATATGGAGAATTAAGCAGATTGAGGATGGTGGTATCCACCGAGGCTGAAGCCCAAGGTGGATAACACCCTCCAAGATCTGCTTTATTGTTCATATCCTACAAAAGCCGAATTCATTAATTGCTTTATCATTCATTCAAAATAATTCCTAGTTTAAAACATAGCTAAAACATGCTTATCTGCATCGATGTTAAGTTCATCTTTGATAGTGTACATTTAGGTTTGTCCAGCTCCGCAGATATTCTCCAAATAGCAGATGTCACCCTCCGAGTTTTTGACGTCATTTCCTCGTTAAACACAAAATTCTCCCAAATTTGGTCATCAGTATATTTAACTGGTTATGGTGAATTATGCGTGTGCTTTTAGCCAATAAGAATTGGGGAAATATTTTGAATGAATAATAATATTTTTTTTTAGTCTTAACAACAAAAGTGGACCATTGTTTTTGGAATAATAGAATAGAATTATTCTATTAATGCAAAGATAGGTTTTAGTTTTTCCAAAAGATACCCAGTAACAAATTAATTAATAGTGTGACATGATCCATTTATAAAGGTACTGGGTACCATGTTAAATTTCAATAATGTTAGGAAGGTGTTGATCTTGTAATCATCATCATCATCATCATCATCATCATCATCATCATTGACTCAATACACAGTATCTGAGACAGACTGGCCTTGTGTCTGAGTCTGACCCACCACACCTACAGATTAGCCAACAGGCCTCGGTTGTTCAAACGGTGGATACCGCTATCCACCGGATAAATTTCTGTCCAGTGGGTATTTTTCCTTCTACTTATCCGCTGGATAGTGATTAATCCAGGGGATAGTGCTATCCAACATTTGAACAGACTCGACCTCATCGTCTTATAAAAGTGTCCATGAAGAGAGAGTGAGAGAGAGAGACATTACTGTCAATCAAAAGTGTTCTCCAACCCTTCGCGGGATTTCTTTTAATTGCTTTCTTTAATTTCTAGCATTCGAGTCAAGTGAAAAGTTTACATGTATTGTACTCTTTTAGGGCTCTCTCATGTACATGGAAGTATTTATCCTATAATGTTTTATTGTTTTATAGTGATTTTAGTGTAAGCTGTGAAGAGTACAAGATAGATGGAAAAGAGTGGTACCATTATTTTCTCTGTGGATACAAGGTATGCATGTAAAATCTTGGCTTATTCCTCAGGAAATTTTTCATTAAGATAAAAAATGATCATTGTTACTAGTGACTGGTTGATTAAAAAAATTAGTGATATCTTTGACAAAGTTTCTTAGTTTAAGAATTCTAAGTGCAAAATGTGGACAGTTTTGTTCTATAAAATGTGAGTTATGGTCAGTAGGTTTAACTCAAGGATTGCAGAGATCTTTTGAGATGTTTATGCCATTTCAACGTGCAAGTCAGAACTTAACATTGAAGGATGAATCCATCATTTTTATTTTAGGGTTTAGTGGATTACATGAAGATTACATCTCCCATAGGCTTAAATCTTTTAGTTGATGGAAATGTACCAAAGGTATGGAATCTGTTTTGTTTTCCATTTAACCTTTTAGCCCTATATCTGCACAGCCAAATGTGTTCTCCCTATATCTCCTTCACTGGTACTGATAACACCTTATTATTATTATTATTATTATTATTATTATTATTATTATTATTATTTTAGTTAAATTAACCCATTCTCCTTGGGACGTTTTACCGAAAAACCTATTTTGAATCTAGCTAAGTGATTTCTGGTCATAACCTTCTGTAAAGAAGCAAATACACTCAAAACATTGTTTAAAAGTCAAATGTCATCAGCGGCTTCTATTCCTGAAGCTGAACAACAGCTTTCAAAGCTTAGGCCAGTGTGCAGAAGGCAAAATCTTAAGACAGTTTTGAACCCTTAACTTTTTCCATTGCTTTCTCTCCAGTCCCTGATCCCTTTTCTTCCCCCATTTCTTGTTTTTGCTGATGGTATTCTAGGCATTATTAATTTTGTTTAGAAATTAAAGCTTTTGTGAAGACCCTGAGGATTGTGAAAATATTTTGAAGAAAGTTCAAGTGGGTAGTGGAAGAATATTTTCCCTGGAATTTTCTGTCTAACTGGATTGTGCTTGCTTGGGATCTAGTGTGAAAGATTTCCTCCCCCTGCCCAAGTTAGGTGTTATAGCCATCTATATAGATGTTACATGTCAAATTTATTTTGAGGTTACTTTTTTAAAGCCAGGTTGCGAATCAACCAAAGTTAAATCAAAATTAACCTGAAATCTAATATTTGATATGTCACAAATACAGCTATAGATAAATAGTATTTACACCTGTACCTATTTACAGTTAAAATTCATAATGAGAGGAAAGGGCACTATAGAAGTTATCTAAGGATAAGTTGGATCCTTTAAAATGGTCTTCATTATTTATTGTCTTAATATTGTCTTCGGTTATTATTTTCTTTATTCTCAAGCCCTCTTTTTTCAAACTTTAGCTATGTATTATGTATCTATCAATGAACCAAGATACTTTCATTGAAATTTATTATTCTGTTCACTTTCCTAAAGAGTGCAGGTTTGTCCAGCTCATCAGCGCTTGTCTGCTGTTCAGGACTGGCAACAGTGCATGGTAATGGACTGGAATTGAGTAAGGTCGGTTAATAACTTCTTCTCGTCTTAAAACTGCAGTTAGACTTGACAGTTTGTTTGTAAAGTGATTCCAGTATCTCACCCACAAATTCATTAGACAAGTTACAATGTTTAAGGCTTGTAGAAAAGAAAAAAGTGAAAAATGCCCCTTTTGTCTTCTAGCAAAGTGGAAATAGGCCATTTGCATGATGACATCATTTTACTACTACAACCAGAATCCTTCAGGGATTTGCTTTCTTGTGCAAATTAAGGCTTCTGTTATTCAAACCTCGCTTTGAATATGAAAGAAAAAACAAAAAGGATTCTGGTCTGTAAAATGACGCCATCGTGCAAATGGCCTATTATAGGAAAATTGCAGTAACTGTTGCATTGGAATTGACTATAGGAATAATTAATTACGCTGAAGTTGCTGTTAATGTTATTGCAACCAAAGTGTTAGTCACTTTCAAAATGAAAACCACATACCAGTCATAACAGTGTCTAGCTATTTTAATTTTTCATTACATTATACTTCAGTGATACAGCTACAGAATGTACACTGTAGCTGACTTCTGATTGGTGTTGTTGTTGTTGTAATTAGCATGAACTTGCAGAGGTGTGCACAAAATGTGAGCGGTACATTGGAACTGAAGGAGGAGGGTAGGTCAAGGCCTGTGCCAGGCTCTTAGATAGTGGGACGTCACGAAAACAAAGGGCGCTTTCCGTTTACCAAGAAATTTCGGAAATTCCGGTTGGGATGTTAATGGGACACACATTTTCCGTGCGTTCCACCGAAAAAATTTCCGGGATTAAGTGGAATTTTGAAAAGGTAGTCCTGTTTTCCCGTTGGAAACTTTCCTGTGGAAATGCATGTTCCATTTACGAGTTTTCACAAGGAATCGTCAGTTCCAGGCTATTCACGGCGATATCTGTGTCGCTATCTTAAGTTTTGGTGACGAGAGCTTGAGAAAATGGAACTTGTGTCAAATGGAACACGTTCTTCACTCAATAGACCTCTCCATGGAAGTTTCTCAAAGTTTTTGGTAAATGGAAAGCGCCCAAGGTCCAGGAAAAAATAGGATGTTCATGATATGGGAAAATGTACGGCGTTGGAAAGAGGTCCATCAACCTCTCTCTCCCCAGCCCACGTGTGTTTTTTGCAACAGTTTTCATGATCTCTCCACATTACTATCTTGAAGCCTGGAACAGGCTAGTTAGGTCATTACCGGTACTGTGCAGATTTTGAAATTCAATAATTTGTAATCATTTATCGAGCACCCTAAGTGTGAAAAATTGAAAGTGCAGTGCTATTGTGTTTTTGAATGGATGAATTTTCGAAATTTCTGATAGTTTGAATAAAAACAATTTTTTCCTCCATACCAGCCACACCTAACACTGCAATTTTTACCCACGATTTTAACCAAAATACATTTCTCCAGGAGGGATGAAATAATATTGGGATTTTAAAGAAAAAAATTAACATTTTGACTCTATTCTAAGAACTGCAAAACCGGAAATCTGACAACGAAACAAGTTTTTGTTCAGTTTTCCTTCACTACTCAAGTTGCAGGTTTTGTTTTCATTAAGGAGCTTAAGCAACAACCATGGCGACGGCCACGAAAACGTCACTTAAAAAGTAGGCTTGATTTCCGCCGCTCTCTCAGTGAATTCGCGCTACTTCAAACTTTATCGCGCTTATTCCAACTCGTTCAATTCGTCCAATGTTGATAAATTTTTCTGGAGTTGAATTCTAAAAGACTGTATCAAAGTTCAGGAAAAGAAAAAGAAAGTCGTTGTCTTGTGTTCATGTCCTCGACAAAACGTGAAATTAGGCATTTTCACGCAGTGATGGGAGAGCGTGATGCACGTGCGTGAAGCACGTGAAAAGTTGTTGTTTTGCTAATATAAACCTATTCCTTTTTTGCCGTTCTCCTTGACTTCGCTGTCGCCGTCGCCGTATGCTGCAAAAAAAAACATTTGCTGCCTTAGGCAATTGAAAGTTCATATGTTCTTGTATTTCGCAGAATGGACCAGTCTATTTCCTTTTTGGCCGAGCCAGGAACTGTAAGTATTCATTTGGAGGAGATTACAGGCAACACTAAGCCTGTGCTCCATATGTCTTTACAAATGTACTTTAGTTTACAAGTCTCTTTTTCATATTTTTTGTGTGTTCCACCCGCAAATCACTCAGTGGATAGTGTGTGGATACTAAGAGACAAAAAGTATAGCAAGTAGTTTACCACAAACAGACATTGTTTGCACAGCGTTAACTCTAAAGTTTCCTTTCTTGTTTCTGATACACTAATTTTCTTTGATTTGTTCTTTGTTAGGCAAAGCACATTGAGTTTGATCCTATTAGAGCATATGATGTAACTCTCCCAGATGGAATAGTGTTTGTGATTGCCAATAGTTTGGTATGGATCTGTAGTCAGTTTTTATATTACTAGCTAGGGGTTACAGGCCTTTTTCCTGGAGATGAATGGAACCAAGTGTGTGACCGCCTCCTTCCGAGATAAATTGACATGGGACGTAACCACGGAAACGTCAACAGTTTAAAGAAAGCGACATGTATTATGTCAACGTAGTTTCTGAGTTCCAAAATGAAACAACCAATTTGTATACAGTATACCGTATTTATTTGATTACACGCCACATTATCAAATTCTTAGCGTTCCCGATGCTGCCTTTATTTCAACAACTGTGATAAATCATCTGTAAATAGTGTGTAAAACAGGAAGATGTTTCAAGTTCCAATCTCTCGCTTTTTTGCCGCGAGATAGTCGTTTATTTTCTGGATAGTGTAGATACCAAGTTGTACCGAGTTTCGAATAAACGCCGCATTCATTGATTGGCTGTGGCGTTTATTCGAGGGCGTCATTTAATCAAGTAAATACGGTATATGGTGGTTTCTACAAGTGCAAAGACATGCCGCAGCCGGTTGATACCGTTGAAAATAAAACCTAAAAGTGACAGCTTTGACCTCGTTATGTAAAACACCGTGGAAGCAACCATGTTTCACTTTGCAACCACGACTTGACTGAAAAAATGTTCTTTAGTAGTTGTGCTGCAGAAAACGAAATGCTCTCGATTTTGTGCAAGCAATTCTTTTCCTGCCTTTGCAACATTAGAAACCAGTCGTCTTCATTTGTAACAGAGTATAAAATGCAGAATGATGTTTTTGTTTAATCCATGTCAGGTGGAGATGAAGAAATCCGCTACTGCTGGTACACATTTTAACGCTAGAGTGGTGGAGTGTCGTCTAGCAGCCAAGGTATCATACAGCAAGCAGAACGTCCTTAACCCATTAAGCCAAAATATCCACACACAAATTCTCCAAACTGATCTCCATACATTTCTTTAAAACATTAGTTGAGAGAATTTGATGAAAGATCAAAACATTTTCCCCAAGGCGATCATTTCATTAATTCTCATGTTATGCCTATGTCAGGCGAAAATTGATGTTTGTCACTCCTTAGTGGGGAAAAAAGCGAATAACAGGGTGAGCGCATAGAGAGAGTAGAACCCATTACTTGGCTCGCCTCGCCTGCTAATTTTTCACGTTTGTGCTCCGTTATTCGCATTTTCCCTCGCCAAGGAGCCTGGGCCCCGGCTACATTTAGAAACCTCTTCAATGCAAAGAAAGGTTCGTTTATATGATGCATTCGCTTTCCTTTTCATGCCATTATAACTTGTAGCTGGTGGTATATTTATTATAATTATTTTTAGGCGTTTTTTAGCCGAGCAAAGGCAAGCGCGGGGTGGGCGTGGATTGCGAGACACGCGCCACGGGAAAAGCGGAGAAAAACATTTTTCTCGTCGCGTGTGTCTCGCGATCCAAACCCCCCTCGCGCTCGCCCTGAAAAACGCCCTAAAAGAACGCCAGTAATGCAAGCTTTATAACATGTTTTACCTCGTTTATCAGTGTTTACTGTATTTACCTATGCTTGTAACATGGGCCGGGTGCTTATCACTAAGCCCAAAATCCCGAAAAAAATTCTACACGGAATTATTAAATGGTCAGGTCATTTTTTGGAAACTACACCTAAAATTCAAGATTAAGTTCCGAGGTAGTCCTACACATGTTCGCCCCGTTTTTGTAACAGAGGCATAGTAATAATGGTAACCGCTTTCGATTATGCCCCTCGGCAGCCTAATCGGGATTTTCGGTAAGCATCCACATTTCCCCTATCCTGGTTAGTTACATATTTTTCGCTCTTTAAGAAGTAGTGTGCTTTCTCGCTAATTTTTTTCTGACATGGCCTCCATCGGGTAACGGCTTACTATTTTCCCGCGCTTTACACAGGTTTCGGCGGTTTTCCCGCGCCGTACAGAGGTTACATGTTTTCTGCTTTTTGTTGGACAGGTACTGGCCAAAGTCAGCGGACTTGACTGGAAGAATGTGCGCCGTTTGAGTGAGGTGCAACAAGGCAAAAAGAAAACCTTGGATGAAATGTAAGCCGCTACCAAGCGCAGGCAAACTTGAACTACAGATGTAGTTACGTTGACGCCATATAAAAATACGTACTTAACGATGCTGATCTTTCGTTTTCCTTTCTCCCTAATGAGAGAAAATTTGACTTTTAAGTTACTAGAAAGAAAATGCTTTTGCCTCGTTATGAACGTTACGGGTGACCATATGAAAGCAGCAAGCCAGAATACACCTTATTAGGTACCATACGGTGAAACGGGCATCAAAAATGTGCAACTTGTTTGCAACATTGCCGCAAAGTGAGTTGAAAAGCGATGTTGCGTTTTACCGTCCACATTCAAAACTATTTTGCAACAAATCAGTTTGTCGCGGGTTACAAAAAGTTGTTGCAGAAAGTAGAAATTAGTCCTACTTTTTGCAACAAACTCTGTACATGTTGCGCGTTTTACCGACTCAAGGCAAACTTGTTTTGCAGCAAGTGACGTAACTCCCGTATATGGTATGAGTCCCGCGTAATTTTATCCAATCAGAAGACAGTATTCACGCAACTTTATTTGTTGCAAGACAGGTTTGAACGTGGGTGTTAAAAAACGCTGCATCGCTTTTCAACACGTTCTGCAACAATGTTGCAAAACAAGTTGTACTTTTTTGTTGCACGTTTTACTGCAGCTTTATGTAGCTAATGTTATTTTTGTTTATCTCCGAGGTAGGGTACAAATGGTAGACTCAGTTCTTCACACTGAACCGTACACAAAACAAGAACTTTGCCAATTTTTTGGCTTGACGGTATGTTGAAAGGATTTAAGTCTTCGTTTCCTGATACTTCGTTGTACATACGCACTCCATTCAAACTGAGTTTTTGTTTGGCTAGGGCTTTTATCTAACCAAAATTCTTAGGCCCAAAAGGCCCAACCACGGAAATCCTTGTCATATTGTTGGAGTATTTTTCTAACAAAAAGGCGCTCATTCATTAGCTAACACTGGAAAGCTATGATACTAGAAGCAGTGATCTTTGGCTGCTGTTCACACCACAAGACGCTTTAAAAACTTACCTGTAGGACAACCGTCAATTTACCAGTTAGACAATGGGGAGACATGACATGATTTCTCGCCTACTGGAGGGCAAAAAGTACCTGCCTGTGTCCTGGCCATGTGTGAAAAGAGTAACAAAGGTTTCAAATGACGTATACATTAACAAATCCTGTGATCATTCATGTTGATTTTGAATTTTATTCGCGGTCTAAGTACAGTCATTTACCTTCATGATGTTGTTCTCAGAATCTATCACGTGCGTAAACGAATGTGCAAAGAACCAAACTTTAAATGCAGAGTAGATCATCACAGCTTAATACGCAACTTATACAGCTGCGAGAAGAAAGCCTGAAAAATTTCAGGCTTGCCGGGATTGGAACCCTGACCTCTGCGATCCTAGCAAGCCAACTGGGGCCTGGTCATTTAATTGATTCGTAATATACCGGTATCTCAGAGGTTAGGGTTCGAATCTCGGCAAGCCTGAATTTTTTTAGGCTTTCCTTTCGCAACTGCATAAGTTGCGTCTTAAACTGTGATGATCTCCTCTGTAGTTATTTCTTCTTCCCGCAGTTCAAACATGTGAAATTCATATATTCATCATTTCATCAAACTGAATTTTCTTACGCACTTGCAACGGTATTTTTTGCGATAGTAAAAATGAAATCAGTTTTTTTTTCATAATCTACAAGCAAACAGTTGTTAGTCTTTGATCTAGCAAATTCCTTTCTTTTTTACGACACCTCTGATTCTAATTCTAGTTTTAATTGTGTAATCTGGAAAAGGCATAGTCTATCACAGCAGAGGCAAATGTGTATGTGCCAGTGTTAAAAAAAAATGAGACAAGGTGCGCGTGTTGAATAAAGAATAATAATGGGGTCAGCGTTTTTTTTAACATGGTACCTGGTGGCTTTTTTCAAAGCTTCCACTGACTGCTCTTCAACAACTCTATTTGGTAAAAAGTTCCTGTCTCTGATAGTACTTGCAATAAAAGTGTCTTGGTATTTGTTTGTCTTGGCACTAACTTGTCTAGTGACCTGTCGCTTTTTAAATAATAATTTATATAGGGTGGACATTGTATGGTTGATAGACCAGGAACCACTTTAAACATCATTGTATCTCAATGTATACATGGTTTTTTTTAAGGAAGATGAGCTAATCAGTGGGTGCATGAGTCCTTCAACAGCCGGCGTCAACAGCTTCAAGCTCCATGATCGTGCCATGCATGTGTACTCTGAAGCTTCTAGGGTGTTTAAGTTTAAAAGCGTGTGTGAAGAAAAACCTGCTAACGCTATTCAGGTGAGAACATTTGTGGATGTTAGTCAAAGCTTTATCTTCTCTATGTAATCAACGGGTAAAGGATGAATACTGCATTTATTCGATCGGCGTTTATTAATTTTTTGCGTTTTAGCGTTTTCTTTTCTCTTGTTTCTATATTCCAATGACTGTTTAGTTATTTGCATCGGAATTATTATTTCATGTTATTTATTTATTTCATTTTATTAATTTATTCTGTTCAGGTTTTGGGCGGACTTATGAATGAAAGTCATGAAAGCTGTAGTAAAATGTACGAGTGCAGCTGTGAAGAACTGGATCAGTTGGTGTCCCTGTGCAGGTATTATACACTTAAAATATCCGATCCGTAGTTATTTTGTCCCTTCTCCTTTCTACAAAGCGCACTTCACAATAACTGAGTATCCTAATCCTATTTTGCTCGATTTTTCTGCCAAACACACTGTCTTTGGCGATCTTATTCGGACCAGCACTAGACACAACACTTGCTTGAACTCCGTCCCGTTTACAAGACAAAGAACAACAAAACCGGAGATTTTCAATCAAATCTTTAGACTACGAGTAGTCCCCCATATTTCCTCAGGGATAGTAGAGCGAGCGAAACGCGAGCACGCGTGAAAATCACCCCACGCGAGAAAAGGCGACACATTTTTCTCTCTCCCCGCCGCGTGTCGCCTTTTCTCACGTGGGGTTATTTTCACGCCCGCTCGCGTTTCGATCGCTCTACTATCCCTGAGGAAAAATGGGGGACTACTCGTAGTCTATCAAATCTTAAACTCGAATTTTTTTCAGCCTTAGCTTGACTTGAGAGGGGAGCTTTTCCCAGATGTCTCGACATGTCCCAGCAACTTTGTCTGAGTTTGTAGATCGGTTCGACACGCAACGCAATTTTGCAAATTCTGCGCCTGTCTGACTGGTAAGAACTCAGATTAGGCTTGAGCAGACTGTTCGCGTCTAAACCGATCCATTTACACTAAGAGGCCGGCGTGGTCCGGTGTGAACACACCTGACACGATCCCGTACCAATAGCTTTTTCTTTCTTCTTACCCTTTTCCTTTTAGGAAATCTGGAGCAGTTGGCTCCAGGCTCACAGGTGCTGGTTGGGGCGGTTGCACAGTCTCACTGGTACCCATTGCTTCTCTCAACGATTTTATGGAAGCAGTGCGTGATGGGTATTATGCCGGCGATCCAGACAGGCTCAGCCGGGTGTCCGAGAGTTTGTTTGCTACTCAGCCGGGGAGTGGTGCTGCCATATTAAAACTTGATTAACAGACATTTAAATGGCTTAGATGACTTTATTTTCATGATCAAAGTAAAGAGTTTACAAAAATAAAAAGATTTATGCCCTTGAGAAGGTATCGAATGATCAGGAGCCATAGTCATACCCCGATTATGGCTCCTGTATCGAACGATAAAAGCATCTACTACACAACACATGTTAAAATAGGCATGGTAAATTATTTTTCAAAATTTCATTCCCCGGGTTTTTATTATTGGGTTTTTGAAAACCTTTAAAAAAAATGGCCGGGTTTTTTTTCATTTATTTTTATTTAGTTTAATAGGCTCTACTGAATTTTGAAACTCTTCGTGAATTCTTGTAATAAAAATATATCTTTAGGTAGATTTTGTAGCATTTCGATGTATAGGTATAGAATGCCATAGATGCAATAGATTAACAAAACTGATACTATGAAATGTAACTTATTGAGAATTGTTTGAATATTACTTAGTTCTTTGTCTTTGATTTCTCAGTTCATGTGAACTTGTCAGTTATTATGGGTTATTCTCCCTTGACCTATTCGTGGCATCGAGCATTATTTGGCTATTTCTGACCAACTCAGGGCTGAGCTGAGAAGCTGCTACTTATTCCTGCCAACGAACCCTCAAGGAGCCATTGCATAAGTTAGCAACAAACCTTTAACATATTTCTGTCGGTAGCAAACATCGACCGCGCATCAAATATAAGCAACTTGTTCGTGTATTTGTTACATCTTCTTGCCTTGCTTAAAAAGGCATAACCTACCAGCATTTGGGGGAGTCGCTTCTCTCTAGCCTACGTATAGCAAGCGTTTCCGCGCAAGATCGTCGAGAAAGTTGGGAAGAGAGCAAAAAAGAGGAATAGAGGGGAGGAAAGGAAACCTTACTCTTCTTCCCTCCCCCTTCCATTTTGTTTGGTTTCCTTCGCTCCTACTTTCGTGCAATAACTCGATTGGAAACGCTTGCTACGCATGCTTCTCTCCTCCGCAGAGGCCTGTTTTTCGCCGCTCTCTCGCGCGTTCTCTGTCGCACGCGTGCTCGCGCGTTCTCTCGTCCCATGACCGACCTATTTGCAGTTTTTCCGCTCCTCTTAAGAGATATCCCGGACCTATTACCAGCAGTTGCGCGAGGCAAAAGGGAAAACCAAAGTTAACATGTCAGAAATAGCTTTCACGCACAGGGATTGACGCGGACAGCAGACTCGATGAGAAGAATGATTGTTCGACGAACTAATAAGAGAAACCTAGGCGGTATGAAAGAAGTTGAAGGCATCACAAGCTGCTGCTAACAGAGAAAGAGTTTAGGTCCTGTGCATGGGTCCTGTGGATTCCATAAACTCCCTCCCAGCTTCAGAAAACGGGAAGAAGCGAGAGAGCCTGGGACGAGGTTTAGTGACAAACCGGTTGTTTGTTCAAAGGGTCTTTGATACACGGTTTCTCCCCCGTTCATTGACCATGCCATGCTGATGAAGCCCCAGTAAGGCAGGGCGAAACAGCTGTCCATGTCTGTCACTGCCCGAGTGATGTGACTGTGCGCATGCGTGAGGTACTCTTCATGCCGTGGGTTGGTGTATGTGTGCCCCTTGCTTTGAGTTTGTCTATTTGATCAAAAACCGCGTTCTTAGTGTAAATTTTCCATTCGTTTTTGCTGCGAACGCCACCGAAAAGACATATAGTGCAGACTTAAAAATAACATCCGTCTGCTTAAAGTAACCCGCTTACAAATAAATCCAGAGTTGGCAATGATTGTCTTAAAAGACCGTAAAGGCAGACTTCGTAAGCCGGTGTTTACGCATTGCCTTTGACTACCCTTTGTTAGCATAATAAACAAGAATTAACAATCCATCGATACTGATATAGCTCTACACTGTAGTTATATAGCGCAGCGGCCTCATAAAACAACAGGTTGTTTTCAAATGTTGTTTATTTAAGATACGCGGTGCCATATACTGCGGTTTTGGCGCCAGGAAATTACCTTTTATTTTTTAATCCACTGTGCGAAATAGCGAAATAAAAAAATGGTGTTTACACAAACTTAACAGTTTCCTTAAGTTCACGCGCAAATGTGTTTTTTCGCTAAATGCGTATTTCAATACTCATTCCTCTACATGAAATCAAGATCCTTTCTTGTTTAAATATAGTAAGTTTGTTAAAAAACACTCTCGCTAATTGCTTTAAGAGGCGGAAGAGTTAAGTTATTTTTCTTAATGACAAAAGCTCTTGTCTTGATTGTTAATTCCAAAGCTGTTTTGCGTTGTTAGGTGTTGATGTTCTATTAGAGCCGAACGCCCACCACTCTTTCTTTTCTCTGGTCGGGCCGCAAAAATAAAGCAATTAACTACTATTTTAATGAAATCCGTGCTTTTTTGATCATGGCTAATTGGAGAGATGGAATACCCCGCCGCCTGTTCGGCACTGCGAACATAGATCGAAGACACTTTGAAATTGGTTATATGATTAAAATTATTTTTGTGAAAGATGAGTTACTAGAATGGGATCGCACATTTTCGGGATTTAGGGGATCAGAAAATTCACGTAGGTACAGATTTGAAAATTAATGGAAGCTTTTTACTTCATTAAGTTAACCAATGTGCCAAATAATTTCGGGATGACCTAGTTAAAAGGCTTTATAAGGTAGATGCCTAAAAAGAAAGTTACTAAGTTAGGATCGCGAAAATTACTTTTTCCCAAAAGCATACCCAGCACAAATTAACCCCGGGCGAAAAGGTGTTTTTTAGGGGTCTGTGGCAAAATTAGAAAGAACTTTTCTTTTGGACATACCTTGTGAAGCAAGCGAACAGGCGAGAACGTTAGAGAGATGGGTGGGGGGAGGGTTCGCGCCTTGTTCGTAAGAACGTTACCCGCCCAGGCTATCCTGGACGGTAGTTCTAGCCCTCTTCCACAACAAAAGACAATTGTGTGAGACCTTCAAGGTGGCCTTCTTTCAGGGGGTGTGGACAATATGAAAAATGAAATCTTGTCAGAAAGGGTACGGTACTTTTGGCCGGGGAGTGTTGGGTTGATCGTATGCCGGAATACGAATAAGTAATTTCAGAAGTCATTTGTTCTGATATTAGCCGTGATATTCATTGCATTTCAAAAACTAGAAATCTCTTGGAGTTCAGGTACTTCAAAAACCACGGTATAACTTATAAGAGACTTGCAACAAAACGTTTGCGCATTATTTTTCCAAAATACAAGCGATCCATCGCTCCCTTGGACTGTTGGTCCCTCTTTTTATATACCCTGCGAGTTCAGGGCCTTCGATCTTCCCGACCAGGATTCATACAAAAAATTGCAACCATTTCTCAAATACTTTTCAAGGACCATATTAAGTTTTCAAGGACCACTTACTAGAAATATAATTTCACAGATTGTACAAAAATGCACATTCCCAGTCCATTCTGATAAGACTTTAAGGTTTGAACTGTTTTGCTTCACTTGTGTTAAATTGATAGTTATTTATTGCATAAAACATAGAACGCTTGATGTAAATAACCTTTAAATTCTCTGAGCTATGATTTACATTCTGTCTTGGACAACCAAAAAGCATCAAGAAACTCTTTCCAGGCTACCACATTCAAAGTTAAGAAAATTCAAGGACTTTTCAAGGACTTACTCAGAAATTTAAGGACTTTTCAAGGAAAAATGGAATTCAAGGACTTTTCAAGGACTTCCCCTAATATTCAAGGACTTTTTAAGACTGTGCGAACCCTGCCGACCAGTAAATGGGAGATTACTGTTCTTCTAATAAAGAACGACCGTTTGAAGACTCATGAAATTAGGATATATTTTAATTTTGTATTCGACACCACTGAACTATGCATTGAACTGGCATTTACGATGGATCATTTTTACCTTAGTAATTGTTTCAGGGCAACCCAAAATCTGTGAAGAATACTCTATTCTTTGCAAATAAGACGGAGATTTAAATCCTTCATTTCTATCTCAGCAGTAATTTTCACGTTAAGGACGAATGAGATTAGATCAGAACATTGGATTGTGGAAATTCCTCAAGCCTCATAAAATGCCTGTTGCACTTGAATGTCATTAATAAATGGAGATAAAAATGAAAAGCTGAAGTCATTTTATTACTAAGCACGGAAAGCCAGGACTCACAGCTTAATCAGTATTAGGTGGGCATCGTAGCATGTGTGCTGTCCCTTAATATAAAGTTCTTGATTTTCTATTCCATTTACTGTTTAACGCTAAAAGCAACAAATTCATGACTACCAATAACGTAACTTAATCGTAGATGATATTTTCCAATAGTACTTTTCCGTTGGCCCTAGGCCAAATCGAAGCTCATTTATACCATCTCATTCGCACTTATAGGTATGACTAAAGCAGAACCAAATCTTCCTCTGAAAACTCAAAACTCACGCGATTTTTATTACATTTTCGGGGAGACACTACTCATTTGCAGTTACTCTTCCCCACCGAGTGATTTGGAAATCTTTTAAAAAAACGTGGGTTGATTTCCTTGCGCAAAAATCTATAGGGGACTCTCCAATAGAGAAACTCCTTTTCGGGTCCACATGATTCGGCAGGGAATTCTAATTTAAAATTCTGTAGAAACCTTTCACTCAGTTATCTAGGATCCTTCATTTACGACAACGATTTTTGTGTATTTTTTCATCTGTCTCTCTCTACCTCTCTCTCTTTTATAGAACACTCTAGAATTCATCGGATCCAAGTTGTATCCTAACTCATCGATGAATTCCAGAGTGCCTTAATGACACATCATGAATTCATTGTGACCATTTAACTGATAAAGCGCAATAGTTATATTTTTTTTCCTGGCTTGCCGCAGGTATAACAAAACTGTTTGTATCTGGGTAAAAGAAAATCGCTTAATGCAAAGTTCCATCCGCTAAAACCAATTTTTTTTTAGAATTGCATTCTACCTAGTGCAAATACACATGGTTCTTATTTAACCTCCACAGTTTTCACTTAAAATTTTCTCATCAACGCTGAAGATTCAGCGGAAAAAGCATAATCTTAGCTCAGTATCTAATGCAAACCTTTTCACCGAGTTTAATGAAAATGGTAATTAGAAGTTTTTAAGAAGCCTTTCCACTTGATTTACGTCACCAGTGACGTCGTGAAAAAGTGGTTATGTTTACCTTAATACAAAGAAAGGATGGTCGTGGACGATGTCCTACTCAAATAGTAGTACATTCCTGTGGGACAGTCTGCTATGCAGTCAGTACTAGGCGGTTGGTTAGACCTTTTTAGGAGTAACTAAGCTTGCTGGGCAAAGGAGTCAACGACGTTTGTTAAAAAGAAAGAGCCCCAACTTTTTTTTCCCTGCTTGCTTGTTATATGTTACAACATGACTTGAAATCCACTACGAACTTGGGATTGGGAATTAAAACCACCACAAAGCAGAGACCATCAGAAATCATTCAGGAGCAAATGCAAAGCCGTTCCTGTTAGAGACGACGTTGAAAAAAGAGCGAAAAAAGAACGAAAGAAATTCGAAATATGGGTCTTCGAAGAGGGGCGTGGGAGCATGATGTACGTAGTGTCGTGACCCGGAGTCATCCTCTAATTAATTTCGTAGTGGGGATACTCCTTTTAACTAGACAATAAATCTTTTAGTATCTGGTTTTCCATAAGACATCATCTCTTCGTAATCATTGACGCAAAGGATTCGGTTGTTGAACAAATAAAACTTGTCCCCAACACAGAATCTCTGATGACATCGCTGGCAAGAGAAACACTCCAGGTGATAGACGTTTTCTCGAGCTCGCATCACCATTTCAAACGCCGGAATTGTCTTGCAGCAGACCGTGCAAAAACCTTTTGTCCCGAACAATCTAAAAGAGGACAAAATATAAACACACAATTGACAAAATCATCTTTACTCCATCCAAGTGCATGCTTGATTACATCCGGAGGTGCATAAGGTCAAAGCTGATTAGAGACTTCTCTAATTGTAATATCTCCTGTTCTTACAGTGCTGGGGTATATAAATTTGAAAAAGTTCTACAATTTCCGCTTAGAAAATATTGCACGACGAACATAGTTCTGCTCGGCAGCAGTTAGCTTTCTTAGCGATGGTCGATACTAAAATGAGTTTCTTCCACAAAGTTCAAGTTTAACTCTACTCTACGAGTCCAGTCAAGTGTTGACTCGCCTTTAGAGCAGAGAGAAAGTTACAGCTCATCCCAATCATTTTGCTCGCGTTAATCAATAATTGATTATTAGAAACTTTTCATGAGTTTAAACTCTATTTTACGAGGCCAGTAACTTGGCGAAATTAAAAAGTGTTTACTCTCGCTTGAAAATGATAGCGAAATTAAAGTTTAAAAAAAGCTCATCCCAGTCATTTTGTCTTTTGCCAATCAATAATTTAACATTAGAAGCTTTTCAGGAGTCGCTAATTGCCATCAAGTTGCCATTGCCAAAAAGCATTCTTAATGGAACTACCTGTAAATTGATGATTATTTTTTACAGCTCCTTGCTTAAAAGGCTTTGCAATATTCTACGAAAATGACACAGTGGAAGGAAGTACTATAAAAAGAGATTATATTTCCTGACAGCCTGGGCAGGCAGATTTATTAATGTGTAAAAATTGCACTTAAGCGTGATGGCGTAAAAAGGTTATTTTAATTTTTTTAAAGCTTTCATCAAACGCTTCTAAAATGAGAAATTTCTATTTGCACGCAAAAGTAATTAATTGGAAGTTCCTACGAGAATTTTTAAAGAATCTGTCATCGTTAGCCAAATAAAATAAAGACTAAATATACGAGTCTGTGATTGAAAGGAAGACATACACTATCTCAAATCTCTAGAACAAACATAAAGCTGTGAAAGTACATTTGACAATACTAACCTCAAATAATCCCTTCGACAAAGGATTAGATTTGCTTTCGTGTACAACGTAGAACCTACTTCGCCTAAACGACATTCACAGCAACCACATTTTAAGCAGTCTTCGTGCCAGAAGCGATCGAGTGCCTTGAGAAGAAATCGGTCATTTATAGGACATCCACAACCGCCACATAATCGCTTGTTCGGGGGCACCTTGAGAAGATCGAACTTCTCAGTCGCTAAAAGAACAAAAAAGTGTAGCTTATTAATAAAAGAGAAAATGGCTCCTGGAGGTAGTAAAGTCCGCAAAACAAGATGTTTCGCTTACAGAACAACTCGTATTAACAGTTTAAGAGAGCAAAGTGTTTAATCTTAAACAAGCACCTTTATCAACGCACGTTTAAAAGCATCTGTTCGCTGTCTGTTTATAGAAACAGTAGCAAGTTCCTTTATCAAATAGCTAATTTTTGGGCCCGTTTCAATGAGGAAGCTGAAACGTGTTCAGAGACGCCATCGTGCGACCACGATATGTTTTGAAACCCTCGCGCGACAGAGACACATCAGTTTAAAGTGTCACAGCCGGGAAAAACAGATACAAAGCAATTCAGCGGCCACTGTTAGATATAAATCTCTCTAGATTTGCCATTATTGGTAACGTGTTTACTAACTCTCTAAGTCTAATCTGATAGCATGTACTACACAAAGGTCGAAGACTCGTGTAAGATATTTTCAAACAACTCCACAAGTACTTTACAATTCACTTACCCATAACCTCGCTTTTACGCGCTTCCGTTGTTGTTTACAGTCGTAGAAGTCAGCAAGATTTTATACGAGCTTGCTTCTTGGGTCAGGAAACCGACTAATACGATATTCGATGATCACCAATGTCTATATATTCGCATTTCCTGTCCATTAGCTCGACTGTCAATTATTGTTTCGTTAATCGAAATCCAACTAGAAGTAGGTCGCTTTCCTTTGTTCTGTAAATGACAACTTTATTGTTTCGTTTAGTGCTTCCACGCTCGCTAACGTGTCATTTGTCCATCCAGCAACATTTGATACTTCGAGGTTTCGAGTTCACCTCTGTGGTATCGATCAAATCTTTCACGGCATTTACAAATAGCTACACTTTATGCGATCACCAGTGAATACGACTTACTATCTCACTTTAGAAAGTTATTAAACGCAAATAGCGAATGTTGGCACAACAAAAACTTACAACTTCTCTGAGCAAATATTTTGACGAGCCGATCTCACCCATTGTGCCACTAATGTTTTTCACAGACATAAGTGACAAATAGTTTGCTTAAGGACCTAATTAACATTTTGTCGGAGATGCCTTAAAATATTAACGGCTTTTAGCAGTTCTCTCTGGTTTCTATTAACAACACGATCGACATGTGGAAATATCGCCTGGAATTTGTTTATACCCTGAGGCGTACCTGTAAACCTAGAATTTTAAATCCAATTCCCGGTTTTAAATAACCAAAGTTCTTTTCAGTGTCTTACGTTATAGGAGGTCGCACAACCACGCTGCCGGGTTGGTTCTTCGTGAACCACAGATACGAGAAGATTACTTCTGGGAAGTAAATTGGATTTCTTTGTTTAGGCAAGAAATTAATGACTACCTTGATCAACACATTCCAGACCAGGCGAGAATTGAATTACATCTGATTATTTTTGAAAAACACTTCATACATTCATAGGTGTGTCTTCATTTACACGCGCCACTCGGAAGATAATCCAAAAAGGGACAACTTTGATTTCAGGGAAACCTTAAATAACATTTATGAAGATTAGTTTCTCCGCTACTTTTTCGCGGAATCTATGAAGGGAAATGACCATTTTATTGAAACCTTATGTGTTTTTCATGCTTCCTGAAATAAGCGTGGTATACATTTAATTAGTAGGCATTAGTAAACGGTTAAAAACGCATGTCAACTCTGCAGGCAATAAGGTTGAAAATCTTGACGAAAAGGTAAGGCGATATCCCTTCAAAAACATCATCTTCTGGTCGGTCAGCTTTCTCTCATATGGCTCTCATATGGTTGTTATGGTTGCTTGCTATAGGCTCCAGTAGAAGTACCGGCATTCATCAAACGATAGGAATTGGGCGTGTGTAACTGAAAGGACTCTCCGCTTGGCAAATGAAAATTCACGCTTTTGGCGTTTTTAGGACAAGAAAAGAAAAATGTTTTGTTTTATTAGAAAAAACTGACCCTTTTTCAGCCTGCAGTAGTTCTGTATTTGCGTTGGCCTGTCTTACAAATGCGCGCAGCCTGCGAGCTAGGTTGGCTTTCGAGTAGAACACACGTTGATTTGCGCAATATAAGTTTAAAAAGTGACATACTCTTTTGGAACTTAAAGGACTGATTTCTGAGATTGGCTGCGAGTATACTGAGTATATGATAGAGACGAGTTGAACGCGCTCATGCACCAAGGAGTATCGGCAGAATCGAACCGTTTGGTCTCATTGTCTTCTCCAAGTCCGGGTGGCAATTTCAGTAAGTATTGTCTCCGCTCCACTCTTTCTTATTCAATTCAACCTAGACAGACTGCAAATTATAGTAGTTGCTAAAAAATATATCTACGTGTCCCAACTGTTAAAAGAGGCACGTGATGCTATTACTTTCTTGGCCTACGGTTATATTCCAAACCTGTTCTCATGGGACACTTTTATTCGAGAGAGTTTGGGTTGAGAGTGCAAGCTAGTGCAGCGTGAAAGGTGTAAATTGCCACCCGAAAAGAAGGAAACCTAAAACCGCTTTTCCCCCAATCCGTAACCTTCTACTTTCCCTTGCGGAAAATAGACATAAATAGAGGTATAGTTGACTCCCGATAACTCGAACCCTCGCTAACTCGAACCAAAATCAATTTCCCCTTTATTTCCGTCATACATTTACTGTTTACCCTCGGTAACTCGAACCCTTGAGAACTCGAACCTCCCGCTAACTCGAAGTAGTTCTTTTTTGTCCCCTCAGATCATTTCTATATAATTTTACCCCCGATAACTCGAACCATGTTTTGAGCCCTTAAAAAGTCGGGAAAAGACAGTCTACTGGCGTCCGAAACATTGAATTTTCCATTTCCCACTGACGTGTTGTAGGCAAAGTTTACTAGTGGAGGCTGATTTTGTTGGTCACCAATCTCGAAATCCCGATAACTCGAACTTTTTTCGATTCCCTTGAAGGTTCGAGTTATCGGGAGTCCACTATAGTTTTGTTTTACTTTTTTTCAATCCTGTTATGTAGTTTCCGGCCATGTCCACACGTAGATAACGAGCAGTCCTTTTTCGTTCAGTCGAGTCTAGGCTGCGCAGATTTCTCTTTTAATATAAAATACAATGGCACAGTCGGTTCAAAGTTTAAACACGCATACAAACTTATGCGGCTCTGCTGTCCGCACGTTTACGAGCTTATCCTCTCTAGAGACCGCATGTGCGTAGGGAAGGTAAAAACGCAAAACATTTTATGTATTTCAACTTAACCCGGCCCTTTCACCCCTTACACTAACAGTGGCCAAAGGGGGAAAAATGCTGAGATAGTACTAGAGAAGAGCCCTGTTAAAGAGGTTTCATGTGAAATGTTAAGCCTTAGGAATTCGTCCAAAACTTTAGAGCAACAAAAAAATCTCATAACATCATAACGTGGTCTAAGAGTGAAGGGGTTAAACAGAATTATGTGTAAATACATAACAAAATACATTAATAATAATAATAATAATGATAATAATAATAATAATAATAATAATAATAATAATAATAATAATAATAATAATAATAATAATAATAATAATAATAATAAAACAACCCCATCCTTCACCCCAAAAATCCAGGATAAAGTCGCACAAAGGCTTAAGTCCAGTATTTTCCATCGCTGATCGGCGGAGAAAGTAGGTGAGTCTTGATTGTCCATTCATTTTGCCCAAAATCAAAGCCTCCCTAAACTTTGCCTAGAGATCGATAACCATCTGGTCTGCAGGTACTCTCAGCTGGAATGTTTACCTGTTAAGTTCATTGTATTATTTGTTATTTGCTTGGCCCCACTGTGCCTTTGTGCCATATACACTGAGCTGCGCATGACTTCGGAGACAAACAAATTTGGACAAAGTAGCGAGTTGCAAATGTTGGTTTAGTTTATTTACAAACTGATAAAACTGACTAATTGTTTGCAGGAGAAATGAAGCCCCTGTGCCCGTGGATAGTCCGCGTGTTCGAGGGTTTGAGCAGGTTTTTTAAGCCCGAAAGCAAACATTGTGAACGCAAATAAAGGTTCCCCTATTTGATCAGCAATGTTGAGAGGCAAATGCTGTTCGGTCAACAAATTTTCTAATGATGGTCTTGTTGTTAGATGACCTTATGCGGCACTTTTGTTTTAGTGGTCCTGTGTTAACCGGTTAATTCGACTTGACTTGGTAAAAACAAAGGGAACAAGGGCACAAAATTTTGTTCACTTCATAGTTTGCGAGCGAACAAGAAAAACATTTTGGGTAAATATCTTCGTTCTTTAAGCCAAGTACGTGGAACTATTTACACCTCGAATAAATAAATTTTTATCGAAATGACCTGCATGGAAACAACTTAGTATCGAAACAACCGGTAACCGAACAAGTCTCTTCGAACGACAGGAATTTTCGTTTTTCAAAGAATAATATTATTGGTATTTTCTGCATAGCTCTGATCATCCAAATCCTGTCCAAAGGTCTAATCCTATTCTGAATTCGATTCCGAATCTTCATTGTCACCATCATCAGAATCTTCATAAAAATCCGCGTTATTCATTTCGAGTTCATGATCAGTTATGTTCGTGAGCTTTTTATCTTTGCTTTTCGTTTGTTGCTCCTCTCTGTTCCAATCTTTCATCTTCGCACCCATCATAAAGTCGTCTCGTAAAATATTCCAAGTAGATGACAAGTCAGGTTTTTCTTTTTCAGCACTCTCATTTGCCTGAAATAAGAAAACGAAACGACAGTAAAAACGCTATTCAGCCCGGGATCAGGAAGATATTTCATTTCGATATTTAAGACGTATCTTATGGCTGTGGAAATGTCAGGAAGATTTCCGGTGTTGTAACGATCTATTCATCCTAAAAGACGGGCCAGTTACAGCAGGTAAAGGGGATACAGTGTTCTTGTGTAGGTATGTGAAAGGGGTACTGTTTGTCAGTGGAAGGCATACAAAAGTGTTGAATAAGAGTGTAACGGGTTGCAGTTGTGGATCCAGTGTAGGGGCCTGGGGATGGGGGTTCCCCACTTATTTTTAGACCAAGCTGAGGCCCGAAGGGCCAAAAAAAATCTTTTTTGAGACTGCCCCTTCCCCTTATTTTCGTTGTCTGGATGACCCCCCCCCCCCAACCCCCTTATCTAAAGGTCGGGATACGCCACTGGGTTGGACCCCAGAGCGGAGCCTACCCCCTACATATATGTAAGACTTTGTTAAGGGCTATATGGCGACAATTTAACGAACTGTCAGGAGCGTAGCGTCCATACGCCCGTGCGTACAGCTGAAAGCTGGAAAAGATACTTCTTTCATTTTCTTGCAAACATTTGTTATCATCAAATCAAGATAGCTGAAGATTTTTTCGCATTATATCAGAGTCTTTGTTTTGGTATTTCCTTTATCCTTTTAGTATTCCGTAACGCTAGAGATGGTTAAAATAAACAACTAACTGCTGCATTTTCCTTCGTATTCATTTACTGAAAACGCTCTGCGGAAACCGAGAAAAGGGCATTTCCGAAACCCTAAATTTAAAAATTTTCCTGGGAAGCATGCCCCCCAACCCCCCTATAGTTTGTATCACCTTTTGCACTGTAACTTTTCTTTCCGTGCGTACGCCTTAAAACTCTCACGCTACGCCCTTGACTGTGATAATTGCAACAAGAAGGCCCTAAATCGATTTCTTTTGGAATAAGTTTCCTTGCTAATAAGGTCTATCTTTCCGTTTTCTATAACAGAGTCTCCCTTTCACTACATTACTGTATACCAGAAAGTAGACTCTGCAAGCAGGGAGGCAAAAAAGTGACGGGAGGCGAATAAGCGAGTCTACCATCAAAGCCAATAAAAATCGAGCGTAAGCACTCTGATTAATTTAGCAATTTTTATTGCATCTTAGTGTAAGAGCACTTGCTGCGGATGTTTGTTTGTTTTTAACAAGTATTTATTGGCGAAAACCCAGAGTTTCTCTATTCGCTTCCACAAGCAGATAGACGGTGAGATTGTCCATTCCTTAATCACCGTATTTGCTCGAATAATAGCCAGGGGCGATTATTTCTTTTTTCGCACAAAAAGGGGGCGATTATTCGAGGGAAGGCCGCGATTATTTCAACTACTGCTCACAGGAAGTAAGTCGTGACCTAAATATTTTGTTTTCAGTTTCCCATTACGTAAAAAAAAAAATCACGTCAAATAAACTCAACATGGGCTTTTTTTAAAAGTGTTCCAAATTTAGTTCCTTTATTAATTTTCAGAGCTTGAATCGTCACTGATCAGTTTTGCTGGATCACATTGCACTTCAACTTGACAGGGAGGGGATAAAATGAAGAGGAGATGGCGAGACGGGCGCAGGGGGGTGGGGGAGACGATTATTCGAGGGAGGCGATTATTTTATATATTTCCTTCAAAGGGGGGCGATTATCCGGGGGAGGCGATTAATCGAGGGACGGCTATTATTTGAAGAAATACGGTAAACACGTCTACGATTAGCCTTAAAAACTGGAATGCTATTTAAACTAAGTAAACAAATTCGTAAAATCTTGTGCGAATTGTATGTTTTTTTCTGAACGTGTACGTTCGGGGGTGAAGAGAAAAAACGAGCTGCTCACAACTCCACACATTCCCGCTCGAAAATTTTCATTAGTCCATTTTTCCAGTCAAAAAAAATCATTATTCTGTTCGAAAAAATCTACATTGTACTTATTGCGGACAAAGGAAATCGTTAATCCATTACTCCCCAAAAGAGGGTATTATTCCATTATTCCAAAACAAAAATTCAGTTATTCTCATTCCAATATCCCTGTTCAAAGCCCTAGCATGTATTATTGGCAATAGAGTACAAAATGTAGTGCATTTTGTCTTCAGAACGAGAAAAACGTCATTTAGCCCAACTAGGTTCTTCGGAATTAAAAGAAAACAACAGCAACAATAACAACAATAGAGCTTTAAAATAATTATATATAATATTATATTTGTTGCCGATGAACATTTGTCTACAAGATTCTGCACAATTTCCTGTAACCTTTATATCATTAATATACACAGAAGATTATATTAAAAAGGAAGTTTAAGAAAGTTTTGGGAGACTTAAAGGGGAGGTATCCACTCGTGTATCATAACACTAATTACCTTAACTTGTTCCTTGTTAATTTCCTGAGTCCTTGCTTTGTCTGAGCTACTTTTTAGCATGTCAAGAAAAGCTGATTTGGACATCGATTCTACAACTTTGAGAAAGGAAAATAAAAACATTATATTATCAATGAGATTTAAAAAAGATTAATTAAGACCACTAAAACCCAGGAAGGAATTTGTAGGACCAAGGTCTATGATTTGGGAAGGAAGTCCATAAGCTTATGTCTAAGTTAATTAAGTTGTGGTTCAATTTTCCTTTGTTTTGGGTATGGTAATGTATAATAATAAGTTTGAAAAAAAGAAAGATAAAATTTAAACCATGGATAAAACTGAACTGCAACATATATATAATGTAAAATGAATAAACATCCCAAACATTTGCATTTCATTTCATTTCATTCTGTAGTTCTGCACATTCTCATGTGTGTCCACAGGTAACCCAAGCTATGTGATAGTACCACAGTACGGTTCCAGCAAAATTACAGTGTTTGTATGGAGTAAAAATACATTGTATGATCCTAAAATTTGTAGGAAACACTAAATGAAGGTGTGTCTAAACCCTGGCCAAGGAAAAAGAAAAAACAAAAATTCAAATTTTGTTTTGAAAAAATCCTAAGAGGATTACAATATTATTTTATAGTACTGTGCAAAAGTTATTCCAAAGAGGTTTAAAAGAATGGTAAAAAAAGAATTTCATCCACAGAATAAAAAGTTAGTGCAACAAAAAACCTCCTGATAATGTGCTCTGGGCCTGGCTGTTTGAAAGGTACAGACTGTAAATATCACTATCCAGTGGATAAATCACTAATAACCCGATAATGCAGTTGATTTCCCTACTACAGCGATTTATCCCGCGATCTATCCAATGTTTGAACAACCGGGGCCTGGAGTCAAAAGGCTATCTATACATTCTACATCAAAGCCTAGACAGGGGTGTGACTACTTTGTCCATTGAATGTGAACTTGTCAAAAGATATGCAAGGTGACAAAATGAACTTCCTGCACAAAGATTCTCGAAGGATCTCATCCTAATTCTTTTATGAGATAAAACTAATCTAAATACATTGATTTCCTGAGAAAATATGATTGAAGTCCTGGGGGGCATAAAGACAGTACTCACTGGTATGTTGAATTATTAGTTAATCTTTCCTCTGTTTTAAATCTGCCGAGATGTTTGCATGACACTCTAAGTTCACACCGAAAAAATAAATAACAGAGCTTTAGACAATGCAGTTTTGAGAGAAATGAGGATCACATGCATACCATTTCATATGCCAAATGAAAGAGAAAAATGGCTTCTATTTAAAAGCAGGCCTCTATGTCCCCTGGCCACTCATTATTCAGGACCCTTACCTTTGGATTTTTTAGCCTCTGTAGGAGCTGAACTCAATTTACTTTCCACTTCCTTCTGATGTTTACTGACAGCATTAAAAAGCTTTACAACTGAAATAAGATTTACAAAAATAAAAATAAAAAAGTAAATTAATCTTTAATCCCAATAACCATAACTATAACAAAATTCTCTAATCTGATTGGCTCTCAGCAACCTGATTTCAGCATTAACAGGACAGTGTAATTGGACAGTATGTGGCATCAGCATTCACTTGAATAGTCTGCTTTTTTGTTTTACTTCTGGCAAAAAATGATCAGATGATCTTGTTCTTTAATTATCGCAAATTTATTCAAAGTAATGATTCATTGGTAAAAAGAATTTGTTTAATCATGAGTATGATTACACACCAAATTGGGCAACATGAATTATTCATGTTGCCCAATTTGGTGTGTAATCATACTCATGATTAAACAAATTGGACTCCCACTACATTGTTGTCTAATAGCCTACGTTCTATATACTAAAATTCTAACCTGTATCTGAGGCTTTCAGGTCATATTTCTAAATTTCGTTTGATTTTCTTTGTGCTTGCGTCTCTTCTGGGAATCGCGAGACAATGGAGTCATAAAAAAATTTGCAATTTTGACCCTTAAGTCTTGCAGTCATGTTAGAATTTTAATATATCGAACAGGGGCTATTTTGTTAATCACTCATATGATTACAGACCAGATTGGACTGATCCACTCAGATTGTTAATATCAAATCACAAGCATTGCAGGTTTTACATTAATATTTTTTAAAATCTAGAATGGATTTTTTTAATCTGAAAAATGCAAACACTAAGCAGGTTCATTTACAACAAACATCTATTATCCAGGATTTAACCCTTTCACTGCCAAATGTGGTCAAAGGCAAATTTCGACCAAATTTCCACATTTCATTTTCTAAAATTTTGACAAACAAATGGCATCATGTGAAAGTACAGGCAGAGAGCTTTCATTTGAATGGTCACATCATACGATTTCGTCTGCAGACTCAAGCGTTAGAGTCGCCTTACAAAACTCCATCAAGTACTCTGGCAGTAAAGGGGTTAAAGAATGCATCTAGCAAGCAGTTACCTTGTATAGCAATCATTAATACAAACACCAAGGGGACAAACTGAAAAGTCTACTTTACAGAGGTGGTGACAGGATGAGAGAATGATAGAGGTAGAGAAAGTACACTATGTTTGGTATTTTTGAGACCATGTTAGGGTATAATCATAGCCTTGAAACAGCAGAAATGGCGAGAAACAACACAAAGATGGGCTGCAACTGCAACAGCGACAGAGAAATTGCAAATACAATGGTAAAATACTGACAGCAACATGGCATCCTCCTCAATATGCGAAACGACAAGTTTTGTAATTCAGACCAGGGAGATATGTAACCCCCCTAAGAGGGCCTCAAGGAGGATGGAGAGGGATGCGCTGGAAAATAATTATTTTCTTGGTGCCACAGCCCTGCAGGCCTCAGTTTTGGTGTAATGGAAGGGATAAGAAGGGCAGGCCCCTCCCCTGGGAAATAAACTATGTTACTGAGAACTGACAATGATGATCCATATCAATGAGGCCCTCTAAGACAGGGTACGTGTGTTTCAAGTCTGAATTTTAAATACAGTTGTTTTGCATTTTCAAGAGTAAGCCATGTCCCTGTTGGTATCTTACCTATCTTTATGTCGTTTATCGCCACTTCATCTATGTCACTGTTTCTAGGCCATGTCGCTTGTTGGAATTTTACCCTAACTGGGCCTTATTTATGGTATTGACATCCCCGGGGGGGGGAGGGGTACTCCAAATTTTTAATTTCAGGAATTTTTTGGGCAGGAAAATTTTGACAAGTATTTAATAGGGTATTCAAAACAATCTGAAGATTCGTGAAAGTTCCCTTATATCCTGGCCATGTAGTTCCGGAAATAAAGTAAAACCAAACTTGTTTTGCGACTGTTTTATGGCCACCAGATGCGAAAAAGGTTCTTACTCCAGATGGTGTCATGAATAAACAAACACAAACACTCCATTGCTAATGTTTCTATTTTCCGTGTTATATTATTTAATGCTTTCTGGAAATTTTTATGGCTCAGAAATTCAGCATGGGATTTTTTGGGGGTTAAATTTTGGTCCAGGGATTTTTTTTGGTTTTGATTTTTGCCTCCATTTGATCATCCCTGTCACTTGAAATCCGGAGTACCCCCCTAGGATGGAAGTTTGACAGCATACGGCTGTACTCTAAGAAGGCATTCATTTTTCAGTTCAACAGGAAATAAACTATATGAATGATAATCTGTATAATTATATAAGTGATAAAGGCATATTCATAGTGAGAAGTTTGACTGTACTGAAGGAAAGGTTTCAGCTTAAAACTGACCCCAAACAAGTTTAAACTCAAAACCAAGAGCACAATAAATTCCCTAAAACTGGCTCAGGGGGATAAGATAGTGGAATTTTACTAGAGGACTTTACTTTGATACTCATCATTACCTCCTCGAGTTGCTATTTTCACCAAATTTTTTTCATAATCCAACGTTGAACCATCTGGTTTGACATGATCTTTTTCACGCATGGCATGACGTTCTTGGCTTTTCAACTGAAAGAAAAAGTTATTTTCGACTATGAAAAAACAGAAACACCAAGACATTCTTTTAGTGATAAATTTTCATTTTGAAATCAATCATAGAAAATTTAGATATCTTCATTTTTCAATGACACTTGAACTACCTTCTTTGAAGCTCTTTCCTCCTTTATCTCTGCTCTGCGCTTTTCAACTTTTTTATACTTCAGTAATACAGGAGGCTAGAAAATATAGGATAAAAAAGTAACAATTATATATTATTCTTTGATTACTGTAAAATGTAAATTAAAAAAAAATTTCTAGTCAAATGATGAATTATGCCTGGCTTCAAGAAGTTACCTTTAAACACAATTATGACCAACTTGTTTAAATAAGTTGTATCCAAACATTTTGCTTAATTCAGACGGTGAGATTTGAAAATAGAGCAAATTGAGCAAAACATGACAATGACCACTTAAAACATTGAAGAAGGTTTTAGTAATACTGACAGCTTATTTATAAGAAACCACATAATGGTAGGGTGCACTGATATATGGATATGTTACAGGTCAAATTTGATTTCAGGTTAAATTTTTTTATTGAACCTAGGTTGATTCTCAATTTCTTTTGTCTCCTAGCCCTAATTATTCATGAATTAGGGCAAGGAAACAATCAAAATTAACCTGAAACCAAATTTGACCTGTAACGTACCGACATCTAAGTACACCCTAATATTCTTTATACACTGTATGTGATATTTTCTTAAAATTGAATATTGATATTTAAACAAGATATCCATATTGCAATATTACGATAGAGTAAAATACATGCCACATTGAAATATTATTATTGATTGAGGCTGAGTATAATGTGAAGAATTAAGCAGAACAAAGAGAATATTACATGTATCTACTAAGACTGAAGGCAAAGGTAGATAACATCCTCTGAGATCTGCATAGTACATGTAATTCTTCACATCATACGAAAGCCAAATTCAGTTGTTTTATTATTCATTCCAGTTGGGGTTTTTAATCCTTTTACATTCTTTTTGACTCATTTGTATCTAATATAATTATTACTTTGAGTGGGGTACCTTCAGACTGGCTTGAAAGCTAAGTACACTTTTACTTTATCAAAACAAACGTTTCATAACACAATGTTCATTGTACCTTATTCTCTGGAAGGTCCTTTTCAAGAATTCTTGCCATAACATCTGCCCAGCCTTGATTAGTGCTTTCATCCCCACCTATGGAGTAAATCATTTCCAATATTCAGTAGAGTCTCAGACTTGCCAACCCCCAAGAGGCAAAAGTCTTGACATTCTTAACCTAGAGCTGTGACAAGTAGAGAGAAATGGGAAAAAGTCATGAGAGATGGCTTGAATTTTCTAGTGGATGGACTTCCAGCAGTGATAATGGGTGGTTGACGTCACTTATCATTTTTTCAAAGCTAGAGTAGTAAACATCATGATCAGTCTCCTTCGTTGCTTCTGACATCCACACGTTTCACAGGAAAAAATAACGGATTCCCATTTTTGGATATTTTAGAGTATTTAAAGAATACCCATAAAAATCCCAAATTTGGCAAAGTGAGACAAGTCCCAATCAGGGAATTCCCAACCAAGTTCCCTAATTGGGACTTGTCTCACTCTTCCAAATTTGGGATTTTTGTGGGTATTCTTTAAATTCCCTAAAATATCCAAAAACGGGAATCGGTTATTTTTTCCTGTGTTTGTTGGGAAGCATCTTGAAATAGGAGATTTAGGCTCATCTTAAGGTAATTCCTTTGTTTTGCACTGCACATCACCTACTTCACATAACATTATGAATTCAAAGGTGGCAGTGATTTTCACTGGTCACCCAAAGAGGTAATTATGGCCCCTTTTGTAGTCCTATTTATAAAATAACTAAGATAGTACGCGCGCTCTGATTGGCCGAGAGGAGTGTTTGCATGAGAGTATGTAAACATGGTTGTGGCGTCAAGTTGTTTGGCTTTTTGCACGCTAATCACGCACCAAATTTGAAAAAGTTTTCGAGTTCAAAACTCGAAAAGTTTACTTTATTTACCCATTCCTTCGTCGGCTGAAACATGGAAAATCGTTACAAAGAAGGTGAGTCAATTTTTCTTCGCTTAAGCTGACATTTTTAGCGAGAAAACTCCGTATTTTGCAAAGCATCTTTTTGCAAAACAAGAACTCATTACGCGTTTAAGACTTCGTGGACAAGATTTTGCGACTGGTAAGAATTTCTCTTTTAATCAGTGCCATACAAAGAGTTTTGCGTTTTTTTCTAGGGAAAGTTATTTTATAAAAGCAATAGAAAACTTTTTTCCTGTGTTTGCATAGCCTGATATAAACACTCGAGGCGTTGGGAGAATTCTCGACGGTTATGCAAACCCTCGACTTCGTCTCGGGTTTGCATAACTGTCTCGAATTCTCCCAACCCCTCTCGTGTCTATATCAGGCTATGCAAACACAGAAAACGTTTTCTATTGCTTAAGTGTAGTACTTTTGATAGCGAGTTTGATAATTGTGCCTGGCTAAAAAGGTGTTTGTCTTGAAACTCGCCCCGCCCCCGCACGCAAAATGATTGAAGCCGAAATTGTCCCTTTGTTGTATTTTTGCAATGAAATGAGAACAGTGACCCCCCTTTTTATTAGTGTTTTTTACGTGTAATGGCTACACAAAAAATATATAATAAGGAAAAAATCTTGATACTAGAAGTTGTATTTTTTTAGATATAAATGACATGAAGTTCCACATTTAGAGGCACAGAGAAGGACGAGATAATGTTACAAAATTGGGTGATTCAATGTCACTTAACTGAAAAAATATAGCCCAGACAAACAAATGGGCTTAACGTTTTAGTAAGATTCATACTTTTTGCTATAAAATAAGAATTTTTGATAGTTGTTTAAGTTTTAAACGTTTCGTGCACAACAAGTAAAAAACACGGCCTGGTTACTTAGCCCCCTATTTTCGAGTCATTAAGCGCGCTTGACATGTAATATTCCTCGTTCTATAAGCCATAAAGCAAAACAAGCGCATTTCAAATGTAATACAGTGAAACCTCTATTAAGCAGACACCTTCGGGACCTTCCCAAGTGTCCGCTTAATAGAGGGTGTCTGCTTAATAGAGGTTTGTAAAAATTGCACAATGTTTATTAATGATTAACACTCAGTGGTTACTCTGCGCTGTGATTAAGTTCAATGTTGTTGAGGAAACTAAGGAAGCTAGAGAAGCTGTGCTGTACTTTTCGCAAGACTATAAGGTGAACTTTGATCGCGGATGACAATTGTACTGCCAGATATCGGTCTAATCTACAGTTTATTGAACGCTAAATGTATTTATTTATGTTTGTTAATTGACTACAGTACGTATTTCGAGGAAGTAATCCAACACTACTATTGTCAATTCAGTCCGGTGTCCGCTTAATAGAGGTTTTTAACAATAGAAATTAGCCAAATACGATTTATTTTAGTGTCCGCGTCCGCTTAATAGCGGTGTTCGCAGAATAGGGGCTCATTATAAAGAGAAATATAAGACGTTAATTTCGGAACCCGGCTTATTGTCCGCTTAATAGAGGGTGTCCGCTTAATTGGGGGTCCGCTTAATAGAGGTTTCACTGTATTCCTCGTTCTTTAAGTAAACCATGCACGTGTAGTAATTCTTCCTGTGACTCACTTGATGTAGTTTGAAAATACCTGTTATTTTGCATCGATTTTATCTGATCATTGAATAGTTTCGAGATTTATTGCTAGGTTTTCCTCACCATGGTTCTTTTTTAAATCAAACAAAATATCATTTGGTTTCCAAGGCTCACCTGTATTCTCCATTCCGTCGTCCAAATCTGAACGTGTCACATCCTTCGTTTCGCCTTCGACCGCCATCTTGTTTTATTAAGTATAACAGCTGTCCAAATATTGCGGGCTCGGTTGTTAGTTCAACCAGGCAGCCTCGAAAACGCGCGAGCGAGCGGCGAAGGCTTAATTTTTTCCCACCCCTCACATGCGTCTCCTTTCCGATCCGCCACTGTCTTGGACACTCTTTGTAAAATAGCATTCGTTGGACATTCGAAGAAGATAAAATTGGAGTTCAGAGTGTTGAAAAAATATAAACCTAGTGAAAAGGAAATGTATGTGCAAAGCGCTGATGTTGGTATTTTGACGTAATGCCTCCAACTTCGTTCCTAGGCAGGGCTTTTCCCTAACGGGGACACTTGTGGTTGGCTGGGGCCTCGTCCTCAGGGCTTTGCGCGGGTTCCCTTTGTTCATTTCCAGATTATTGACTTGAAATACTTCCGTTTAGCTACTTTAATGGCATTATTTGTTTCGTTTTGTGCGTCCTTATATCAGTTTATCAGTTGCCAATTCGTGACTTCCCCCGGGACGAGGCTTGTATGCCTCGTCCTAGGGGACACGTCTTCACTGTCAGTCTTGGTTTGGTGACGTTATATCGGCAACATAAATAGTAGTTTATTTTGCAACTACGTGCCCCTGCATGGCAGGGGCGGATCTAGGGGGAGGGTGCAGGGGGTGCGCCCCCCCCCCCCCCCCCTGAGATGACCTGCGGTTTTCTAATACAACTGGTATTCTGCAAAAAAAAAAACAACTATGTGGTTTATTGGTGTTGAAGTAGAGCAAGAGACGAGTGCACCCCCTCCTAAGAAAAATCCAGGATCCGCCCCTGCATGGCAGCAGACTATACATTCGAATTGAATCCCAATCTTTCATAATAAGAGTTGAGTAGTGAATTTCGAATTAAAACGCTGCCAAAGTTTCAGCTGCGCTTGCTGACACATTTAATCGATATTTAAGCAACGGGTAGTTCTCTAAGGGAGCGAAGTCTGACTAAGTTCCAGTGTCATGAGGAGTCCCACAGGGCTTATTTGTGGTAACTAACACTTTTAGTCTACAAGATATAATCAGATGGTAAAACAATTGGTGTTAATAAGACAAGATCGTGTGCTTGTAAATTAAAGTACTTGCTTCTTTACAATTGATTCTGTTTTTTTTTTTTTTTTTACTTTTCCAAAAAAATGGGTCGGTCGGGCGATGGGAAACGACGCATTAAATTGGGATGGCCTTAGCTTCACCAGTATGTGAAATCCACAGTCGGTCTCTTCGCAGACGACGCCGTGATTTATTTAGCCATCACGGATGATCAGTTGTATCCAGCTATAACAAGATCTTTTAAACCTAGAAAATGGGAATTGGGAATCAGGATTTTATAAGCCTCATTTCCAGACCCCTTGTCAATTTTGTATGAAATAGTTTCGCGAGGAGAAGCGCGGGGAGGGGATCCCCACTCGCGAGCCACTCGCAAAAGAAAAGGGACCGAGTGGAGTCTGGACCCAAGAAGAAACAGTATGGCGACCAAAGCAAGACCAAAGCTGCTTTGCGAAAACGAAAGGAACTTCTATTTGTGTGTAGGCGTCTCCAACGAACAGCAAAACACTACTTGAACCTAAAACGGTACTTTAACTTATTGTTGCAACGCTTGGTTCCCTAATGTTCACGAAAATAAGGGAAATTCTTTAGTACCAATTAGCTAAATATGTCGTTTGGTTGTAGGCGATGAATTGGATGGAATT